>NC_089864.1:21186521-21491066 GCF_036373705.1 Amia ocellicauda | reverse complement strand
TGCCATAATATAATGAGCATCATCATGTGCATTGTAACACAAATCTAACTGACTACACAAAGTGCCAAGTCAGATTTATTTCTCAGAAGGCTTTTCCCTGTTTTGGAAACTCTCAGCATGTAAAGATAAAGTGTCACAGGGTACCGAAAGAGATTACATCTGATCGTCACTTGTCTTTAAAGGACATTTTAAAGATTGAAAGATATGATTCAGGACCTTTCACTTCCATTCCAGGAAAGCGGTCACTTGGCGTTCCACAGGAGGAGTAAACATCACCACCTATGTCTCTGCCAGAGAATGCAGAGCTGCCAAATATAACTGTGATATTGCACAAAAGGGGCCTAGACATTCAACAAGAGTTTACAGCCGTGACCCCCTGTGTTCAGGGACATATTTCTCTGTGGCTCTGCAGGTGGTGTTGCCTGTGGTCTGCAAACTGCGCAGCGGGGATCGAACGGACCTTCCCCTCGGGTCTTAACGCACCTTGTGAAGACGGCTTTCTCGTTTTTGGCATCCATGGTGAGTTTGATGGTTTCGTGGCCGGCGCCCGTGGTGATGGTCTCGGTGACTATGTCCGTCTTGTCCTCGTCCTCCTCGCTGTCGGAGCCGCCCGAGGAGCTGCTGTCGGACGCCACCAGAGGGGCCTTGCGGGTCACGCACACGTTCCACACGCAGGGGGAGGAGCCCATGACTGCGATCAACAACAACACAACACATAATTGTTCCTGCGCCTAGACGCATTGATATCTTAAGTAACTTAGACCTTAGAGCCACAAGTGTAAGGTGTGAATTTCCAGATTTGTCTCGGAGGTGTTTTTGAGAGTGCTTCTACAAGCCACAAGGTGGTGCTGTGGTGCATAAAAACATTCAATCAAAATAAAGATAAAATGCAAATCAAAAACAAAAATGGTCACATAACAAAGAATATTCATATTTGTATGCAAAGCCAATAACACAGAAAAAGGGTAAGTGAAAGTATCAGAAGAGTAATGCCAACTGTCAAACTCAAGGTTTTTGGAGAGTGCATTAAAAGCAAAAGCAACAAATGCTCTTCACTGAACACCTGTGCAAAGCAGTGCTGATCGTCCACTTACAGTTCTTATCCTGGTTTTGTTTGGGATGTCCTTCAGAGTCGTTACTCTCCGAGTCGACAGGAGAACTACATCTGGGGCCTGACTCTGAGCTGAAAAAACAGCATTTACACATGAAAACCTACAATAAAGGAGCTTCATCCGTCTCCTGAATGAAGAGTTGAGTCAGGAAAAGCCTTTAACTACATTGTACTATTTTGCCACTCATTAAACTAGAGAATAATAACTGAGAAGCTACAGTTTCAATATTTTCTACTTCTACTTACTTCCTTGGATTTTTTTCTCCACTCACAATTTAAGTTCAATTAGTGGCGAGTGCTGTATTGAAATACTTATTAATTACTTAATAAATATTAATTACAACAAATATTACACAACATCTATGTATCAGCCATTACCGGATTAAATGAAACCCGAACGACAGTAGAATAATTGCTTAAATTTAACAAATCTAAAAATAGAATTACAATTATGAAAAATTACTCTCATATACATCGCAAAGCTCACAAATGAAACATCTGCTAGTTATACAGTTCATCCCACACATACTCATAGCATCATCATTTTTTAAAAGACGACTGCAGTGCTGTTAATTTTCAAACGGGGCTCTACTATAAAAGAGTTGGCATCGAGGACTGACACTCACCAACAGAAAGGCTGGAAATCGGTGAATTTTGCCCATCCTTTCTCCTCAGTCTCGGTGGTGGCGGTGGTATGTGGGGTGACAGCAGAGTCCCACACGCTGGAGCCCACGTCCACAGCCACGCAGGGGACAGGGGACTTTGAGTTGATGTCTTCAAAATTAGCTGTCCAGCCAGGGCCTGTAAAATAAGGAACGCAAGCTCTACTAATACTGGTACTGCGAGAATATAAATCACTGGGCTTTCTTATGAAAGAGCAGTCAAAAAAACGAAAAAGGAATTAAGGTTATCATTACAAATTGCATGTGCTTATTAGGAAGTTACAGTAGCAACCTGCAAAGGAATCAGACCTTTTTTTAACCACAGGTTGGTTTTTTGCCATGGTGCGCCAGTACACAGTATTCTGGACAGCATGCATGAATCATATGGCATCTACGATCACTATAACAGCAAGTCCCAAAGCTGGGGGGGTAACATCGTGGCTCAAGGTGAAAAGCACAGTAGATAAGGTTTCAGGCCCTGTGCTCAGAGTCCTGACCTCAATCCCATAAAATAATTGGAACTGGGAATCAAGAACAGACTGTAGGAGACCAGCTTCTCATGCTAAACTATATATCATAGGTCAGGAGTATTTGCTAAGTAGTCCCCTGGCCAAAGGATTGCAACTGTTGTCCAAATGCATTTGCTAATAAACTTAAAATATCTAAAAACCTACAAAACCTGCACATAGTACATTCAAAAATAAATTATAATAATGAGACTAACATTTGTTTTGTTAACTTATTTCTAGTGCAGTGAGACTGATAAACACTGTTTTAAATGTGTTTTAAGTCCATAGAAAGATTTCCAACTGTACGTGAAAAGTGAGAGGAGTCCGTATGGTTTTCATTAAACGGAGAATGACGGATGATGGAGCTGCCGTTACAGCAACTCACCACTATTGTCAAACACTTAAAAACTACAAAAATCCTCACAGGCTGTTTCAATATTCAGCCATTTCCAAAACACACCACATGATACAGGAACAGTAACGCAGATTAAATGCTGAAGCCAGCTGCTAAGTGGTTTTCATACATGGAAGAACAAACCTTATGACTAATCGGTCTGCCGGACAATAAACCTAAGACAGGAGGGGAATGATCATCGGAGGGAACAAAGGGAATTTCTAAAGTGGTTAAGACATAATTGTTAATCGCTGTAAAGCTTTTTCATGTTGGAAACCACAACCATTGACGGGATAAACTACAGGCCACATTCATCGTGACTAATAAAATACACACACACACACAGAAAGGCAGAAGAAAAAAGCATCAGTACAATATAACTTCGATACTTGATCTCCCTTTTCCCATAAACTGTGTGATGTCACACCCTTCTCTATCCCAGTAGGCCCAAGAAAAATTCCTTACTTTCTGCTGATTCGTTCTCTTTGCCTTCAGACTGTTTTTTGTTTTTGTTGTTTTCCGTGTCAGTGATGGTGGCCTCCTTTGGCTCCACCTCCTCCTCTTCCTCGTCCGACTCGATGCTTCTGTCCTGCTCTCCGTTCTCCACATCGCTCTTTGAGGAGCTATCCGACGTGCGGGACACTCCAAACCTACAAGTGGGTAGAGATTTGCCACAGTAAGATATGCTAGTCATGATCGTACAGTGTCAACGCTCAGAGAGACGTTAGCAATACAACGTGCTCCTGTGTGGCTTTTACATCTATACAGCAGAAGCAATTGATGGATGAAGCTGATGATTTGGATGCTAAAAGGCGTGAGAAGACTTATGTTTTGTGTACGTGAAATGAAGCCCTGATTTATTCATGACTGTGTAGAAAGTCACTCAGTTTGAATACTATGTTGGTTTAAATAATGTGAAGAATGTTTTATCAAAACAGAGCTGGGGTTTCAGGATGGAGACAACACTTGAGAGACCCGTTAGGAAAGAGTTTTATGGATCAAAAATGGCTGAACTTTGAAGCTGAGATTCCTAGGATGGAACCAAAAAGCAAAACAGATGATTTACATCTCATGTCAAATGCATTTTGATCCAAACTTTTGACCATACGAACTCAAAGTATATTATAAGCCCAAATTGAGGGTAAAAATGTTTAATGTGATTCCACAGTCGACAAAAAGCTTCAAATGACATTTAAAAATGTGAAATTATTTTTTTAAGAGGACAGAACGGAGACCCAAGCTGGCATAATTAATTACCCTCGGGCACTGAGTACATCTCTGCCTGAAATTATATTCAAAGGGTTATCCATGCAGCAACAGTTTGTTTGATTATATTTTTTTATCTAAGTTATTATTTGACAATGGTAATTATAACACACACCACACCTGTTTATACCACAGTGCATTTAGGCTGTAAATATGGACAAGGAAGAGTACAGCTGTATAGCACATATTTCTTTATTGAACATATCAAAACATTCCAGGTACATTGAAATGTAGCACCCTGTCTAGGAAACAAACTTTTGTTTTACCTCAAGCATGCCGTGATTTTTTTTTTTTTTTTTTTCTATGGAGCCTTACAGTTATATATCCAACAAATGTAGCATTACATCAGTACCTAAACATGGTACTGCATTTATTAGCAGCACAATAATGATGGCAAATTCCAAGAACAAAAAGAAAGCTAACAGAGCATGACTGTCAACTAAGAGGAAACCGCAGTACAAAGCAACTAAATACAAAACTGTATTCAGTACACTAGGAGTCTTCTAACAGAGTGCCACCTATAGACTCATGTACCTTGTTCTTGATTTGACTTGCGTTGCATAGTTTATTTCTTTCTCTTCCCAGATATCCTCTTCATCTTCATTGTCATCAAACTGCTGTATTCTCTCTTTACAGCATGCCTCAAACACAGCTGCGTTGCTCTAGAAGGTCAAACAAAAACAAATGCTGAAAACTACAAGTACTTTACTACAGAAATAGGTTTGGGGAATGTTGTGAATGTTTATTCAAATGGATGTATATATTTCATCATGTTGATTTAATTGACTTCTGTAGGTTTGGTGGTTTAATTTGTACTGCGATTGCCTGATTTCTATGTTTTTATCGGGATATACATAATAAACTAGAGGAATACCATTCCTACACCTACATTCCAATGACGTTTCAGGACACTTCAATACTAGTGGTGAAGGTTTCAAAGAATTTGCATTTGTTTTTAATAAATAGTTTTGTTACATTTAACTAAACTATTGAAAACACAACACAGATTGGCTGCTGAAGGTTACAGTGGAACCTGGACCAAACCATTTTCTTATGGGGAGAAGAGGGAGTGATTTTTATATATAATGAAAATAAACTTTTTCCACTGTAAAGATGAGTGTCTAATCTTGTGTGATTTATAATAAGTTTATAATACATTGAGGGGGTGTCTCTTATTGTATAAGATGCTGTTCGGCGCAGTTTGTGCCGAGCTTCACTTCGTGACCCTCTTGCCCAGACTACACAAGATGACATCTCATATACAGTAAGAGACACCTTTTACATGACATATTAACTTATAATATCAGGTGTTCGACTACAGAAGCAGTCAGGGCAAAGTGTGCCATCTCTCTGCCACATTATCAGGGGCAGTGCAGGGAATCCAGCACAGACCCAAACAGACTGCAGTGTTTCCCCGATAAGCAGCAGTTTTGAAGCGGAGGCACCAATGCAAAATCCTGCATTGGGCCGCATTACTCAACATATGCAGAAAGCTGTACAGAGTGAAAGCATTTGTCGTTCTGAAGTGCAGAGTCAAAACGCCACCTCCTCTCATTCAGAGTATGCACTCAAAAACACTGCAAACAAAACAACACTGATTAGCATTATGTAAGAAACATCATTATCTCTGACATTGAAATAAGACAACTTACGCTTTCATCATCAGCATCTAAATTGAAGTTTATTTCTGCAATCCTATCAAAGGTGGCACTATAAAGAAAAGAAAAATGCATTAGTAGCTTTTTTATTGTTTTTATTGCTATTGCCTTTATGTCTTGTGTATTTGATGTTTTAACGAAATAATAATTTGAAGTGGTTTTACATTATGAAATCATTAATAATGGTACAAGACTAAGGACTAATAAATGTTTTAAGAGAAGTAACAATTTAATCTGATAAGCAATTGAACAATAATAATCTGAAGGATCAACGTTAGCAGTGACTGTTAACTATATAGCAGTGCCTTACACTGAAAGAAAATGTGGGTATAGATTTTTTTTTTTTTTTCAATAAAACATATTAGAATAAACCTTACTTAATATTATCATCATGTTCAGCAAATTCCTCATCATTAAATCCAAACTGGTCAACGAAGTTGGCCGTCATCTGCTGAATCTGATAGTCTGAGAATGCCTAGACATGGGCCAAAGGAACAACTGGTCAAAATAAGCTCTCAAAAATCATACCATTTGTGAAATGAATCAACATTATTCAGGTAACATTTAAATGAAAATCTGACACTACAAAATATTTTTAAAGACATTTTATGGGACTAACTTATGCAATGTGATGTTTAACACATAGATATTATTGAGAGAAGTGGCTTCAAATGCACCATCAAGATTGTTTTTCTTTTTAATATTCCACATTTTCCATAATATTGTAGAGACTCAGTCTATGCTTCATTTGTTTTTGGTGGATTCAGGCCTAAATGCCAGTGGTTTTGTTGGTGTATTGAAATAGCTGCCGAGAGATTTTAAAAGAGTGATAAATATATGATCATTAACTGTAATCTGCACTGTAAATTTTTTGACCCACTGTGAAAAATTTACTATAAACAAAATCTTTCACAAATCTCCAAAACCAGAATATATATTTTCAAAACCTTATTGTGCTTTAAAGGGGCAACTTTACTTAATGGTCTTCTAATTTAGCCTTGAAAAAGACCACCGTTCAGAATGACTGCAGTACTAATGGCATCCTGTATATCCTGCACCAGCATAAAGAGCAGATCGAGGGAGAAGGCTGCTACCTGCTGAAGCGACAGCTCATTGGGGAAGGGGCTCTCGATGTCGTCGTCCTCACTGGAAGAGTGCAGGTTGTGCGTGCTCACCTGGGAAAACAGAGGCAGGCTTTTAACAAAGGTTCACCTTAGGTTTAACAACACAAGAACAGACCAAGATCGGAGCAGGGCCTCACCAGATCTACAGTGTTTCTCCTGTTAGTCTCCGTCAGGGTCTCCTCCACAAAACTCTCCCACCGACCTCGGCAATCCTCGGGCAGCTCTGCAATACCACAGTAGAGAAAGTGTTAACGCAAGTGTAGAAGGCACAAAAGCTGTTCAAATAAACACATTTAATGAGGAATTCTGTATTCATCAGAATTGTGAAATAAGTATAATTCTGTTACAAACAATATATAGATAATCATCATCGTCATGTGTATTCTGATATATTCACAGACAGAGAAATATGGTCAAGTCATAAAAGATTCACAAAGCAAAGTCCAGTGTAAATAGTCACTATATTAATACCTTTGATGAGGTCACTAATCTGTGCCTGGACCGGCCCTTTCTCCATGTTCTGTACCACAGTATTGGCTATTCTAGTAAGGTGCCCCATATTGCCTCTTCTCATCCCACCTTCTGCCCTACAACAGAAGAAGTTTAAGTATATTTTGTATCTGCCAAGAATCAAAATACATGTTTAAAATTAAAACCTAAACATTCCATAAATTAAGGTAATTAATTATGACAAGGAAAAACATTATATTTCTAAGTGATTCCTACTGTAATGTCAGAAGAACTTAGAATTATATATCAAATACTATTAATACCTGCAAATATCAAATTGTTCCTCCATGTGCACCAGTAGAAAGGCGATTACTAGAGACTGATGTGGAGCTGTAGGTGATTCAGCAGGCAGTCGGTTGACCTTTTGGTCTATATTTAGAAGCAGACAGCTTCTGTTCTGGCCCACAGTGTAGCCTAATTGTGCCAGAGGATGGTGTAATTCTAGATTACTGAAGCTGCCTCCCATATTTCACTCGTAGCATTAGCCATAATATGTAAATCCTGGCCTACAGAAACAAAGAAATTTGACCAGATGCTCAATATCGATCATCTGCCGATTCCACGGTTTATTCTAATAGTCCCTTAATTCTGACACCGACACGGCACGTTCCATAGAAGTCTCTTACTGTATTTTGTCATTATCTTCCCAGGCATCCAGTATCCTCTGCACCAAACAGCACTTCTGGAAAAGCTTTAGAGAGACAAAGAACATATTACCAGAACACATAGGCGAAGAGAAAAGTCTGACAGGTGTTTTCCTTTTCAAGAAACGTAAACATTAATAACAAAACATTGTTAATAAACAGTCGTTATCCCTAGCCTGCTATAAATTGAATGGAATACCCTCGCCTATCCGGTTAAAAAAAGAACAGTTAAGTAACATCTGAGAATGGTCGGCCTAAAGTGGTCTAGAATCTCAAACTCAAAACTTGTCACGAATCACATATGCAATGCAATGCTGTGGTAGGAATGGAATGAGATTGTTGACATAATTTATTATGCGTTTTCTTTTGAATTTTATTTCTGAATTTTCATTATCGAGGCTGCAAGTCTGTTATAAATATACTCCGTCTGTCGTTGTGCTAAACGGCAGTGAGCATTGGTCTGGTGTCACATAAGATTTCAATGGTATTACCACTATGAATTTGGACTTCACCAACACTGCAGCTTTTATGTCGCTTATGTGTCTTCTCATAAACTATCTTCTGCTTTTTACAAATTGATCTATTCAGTAATATAGAATATTCCCTCATGAAACATCACAGTTAGCACTTGCAAATATATATTAAGAAAAATGGCTTAATTTATAATAAATGCAGCAGAAATTGTTTTTTTTTTGTTGTGATATTTTTAACAATAATAAACAGCACCTATCTGTTGAATGTCATCTATGTTGTGTGCATTTCAAAGCCACAATTACATATGGCTCATATACAACTTATACAAATTTTCGTATTTTTCATTGTATCATTTTATTCTTTTTTAACAGATTTGTGGCACCGATAGAATTCTAGCAATCAGAAAAGAAAAACAAAGGAGAGAAAGGGAAAAAGAAAGGGCGGTGAAGCCTACATGAGCCACCAGGATGTTGTGAGAGGAGCTGTCGGGGTTGTCTGCGCTGGCACTGACGCTGGGCTCCTCTTTATTCCCGGGAGTCACTGCAACTTTCTCTTCCTGGGCCGAGTGGTTCAGAATCGCTGCTACACACAGCTCCACTTGGAAGTGCAAAAAGTTATTCCAGGTGTATTTAAAAAATAAATCCTAGGCACACAAAGAGAACCGTTAGTGCAATGCAGGGAAATCGGTCTTAAACTTATTTAGCTACACTATGACATTCAGCGGATCATTCCTGAAAAGCCTAGCACTTATCATGGGGAAGATTATGAATTATAAATACAAACAACAGAAAACAGTTATTCCCCTAAGACTAATTTTAGCTTTTTCCCTTTTTAAAAACATGAAAGAGTATATTGAACATTTATTCAGGAATAAACAATACTTCCACTTACAAGTAGAAGGTCCATGGTATTTAGCCTACAAAGCTCCTGGTTTATGCTGGGCATGCTTGTTTGCAGCAAGGAGGCGATCAGTCTGGCTACGTGAAGGCGGGAATTGCCCAGTGGCTCTTCAAGCACTCCGATTGTGGTCAATATTGCACATTTCTGTTCAAAACAAACACATATATAGTTATATACATTTACAGTATAAATCTAAAACGAAGGGGGTTTATTTTGCAATTACTATGCATTACAATTTCCGTAATGAGTGGGAACATACTTCTTAAACTCTGCAGAAGAAATGCATGCAATAACAGCCTACAAGTTTAAACAGGAATCTCCAAAGCATCATGGGACTTGAGCGGTACATTTCAGTCTCTCTTACTTAATGTCTCTGGTATGTGAGCAGTTTATCCAATGCCCAGTTTTGCTTGATTTCTGAAGAAACCAGGCCAAAGCATTATATTTGTTCATGAGAAAATAAAGTGCAAGGGTTACCTTAGGAGGTTCAAGAAGAAGCTGCTGAAAATCCTTTAGATGAGGCTCAATACCATGTAATATGCTGCTATTGACAGTGTAAGACCTTTCATATCCCTGAGTACACAAATCCATCAGCCCTTCAACCCTGAGGAGAAAAGCAAAAAGCCCGTGGTGACTTACAGTGTAACGTCCCCCATCTCCTCCAGCTCTTAAAATGGATAGGAGCAATTTAAAGACATTGAGACGAATGGCACTGTGGCCCAGCTTACCCAGGCCTCCTGGTTTCTAATAATGTAAGTAGCACTTGAGTTCCATTGACTATGCAGCTTTCACTCTTATCTCCTTCAAACATATTCTTCAACAGCTCTTCAACACTTTCCTGCCTGCCAGAGACACAAGGAGAGTAAATGAGTTTCTTCTGCCTGCGAACATGTCATTTTAGCATTTGCTCAACAGAAGACGGTAGTATGTGAACAGTGCACATGAGCGAGGCATATATCGGGACCTTAAATCAAGAGGAACAGTGACCTTAACACTTAACTTTGTTGACCAAAAAAATCAATGCAAAAAAGGGCACGTAAACAACCTTGCCATCGCCAAACTGACACTCTCTACTATCGAGTTTTCAGGCATTCCTGTGTGAAATCAGTGCGATTGCCAAAGGCAGCAGCAGAACAAAGCATGGTTTTGTTTGAGTGAAATCCAGCATGGCTCTCCTGCAGGCGGTTTATGTTAAGTTAAGGGGAAAAAAAAGGAAAAACAAGTTAAGTGTTCACACATTTTTTTGTCTTTTTTGATAGACATTTTCATATTAGCAAAACGACTTCCTTTTCATGTGTTCTACATTTCACAGCTGACTGAGCTGTCAGCAGAGAGAGGTTTTCGAGATCATGAAATAGATGCTAAATTGTGATTTTTGAGGGTAAACAAAGAGACAAAGCTTTCTAAACTGCATGTGGAAGGAGGAGACACTTACGACTCGAGCACAGTGAGTAGGGGGTCAGGCTCTGTGGTGTCCTGCAGCTGAGTTGCCTGGTCCCTGCTCAGTCTAATTATATCACAGAGTGTTTGAGAAGAATTCGATTGTTTCTAAAAATGGGGGAAATAGAAAAAAAAGAGAGAGGCGATTTTCATCACTATTTCATATGTGAACAGTTGAAGACTCACACTAAAGCCAGTGACTGTTGCCTATGCTTTGCCTAAGAAGTGTACAGCCATCTGAGGCAGCTAACTGAGACTGTTTGCATATTTTGTTTGTGGGAGCTGCTGCCCCATCCAAAGCTCAGCTTCAGATGGCTGATACAGCTGCAAATGCCTGAATTGGGGCACTTCCGCCTTGCTTAGTCTACACGCCAGATCTGCAGTGTTCTGACTCACACAGTGCATTGCATGGTTCAGTTCAGGAACCGAGAAAACAAATAAGAGAAACAAATCTTTATCACCGTGCATCTTCTAATCGAAAATACCTATTTGCCTGGATGTGTGGTATTTGTATATTTTATCAATAGATGTCACATTTAATTATTACTATATCAATTTAAACTGGGTTTCAAGATGGCACTTGCCTGTAGGAGTCACATGTGACAAAATCTGTACCATATTCAAAACAAAGACAAAGCACCCCCATTCAGATTCATGCGTTTACACTTTGTTTCACTAATCTGTAGCCAAACTATAAGCTTTGTGATACAGACTTAGCCTACCTCTTCGTCTTTTCCTATTTGAATAAGCTCTATGAGTCTCTGAATCAGTCTCTCCTTATTAAGCCACTGAAAAGAAAGAAGAAAAAACAGTGTAAAGTACAAATCCTGCTGCATTCTATAGTGGATGTTGTGTCATATTACTACATAAGTTTTACTCCTCCAGGGGTGGCATACAACAATACTCATTTTAGAGTCAATTTAGGACAGTATCACCAAAAGCAAGTGATTCATTCTGTATAACCACAAAACACATGATATTTTAATATCTTTCAGTTCAAGGCTAAATACAAATCTGAGCAGATTTCTCTTCACACGGTAATATAAATACGTTTTCACGGGCAAGATAAATGCTTTATTGTAAGTTTCATGATTAAATGAAAAATGCTGACATGGATTTAAAAATAACAGGTCTGCCAAAATAGGGTAAACACACATATTTATGATTAACTAGGAACCGTTACACATTTCCTTCTACATAGCAGATTTTTCTGCATTTTCACAAAATATTTTCACACATCATTACGTTTTGAACACAATTCCCAGATACCTATTTTTATATATTTAGAAACAAAAAACATAAAAAAAAAACATTTTAGGGGTACCAAAATGTTACCAGAAGCTTCACATATAATAGGTTCATTGCTTTATACAATGGCCACTTAGAAGTATGATTCTCTACCTAATGGTTCTGCGTTTAGGTGGAACAGACTTTATGGCTTTAATATGCGTCTGCAGTTAATTAACACCTCTGTCACTACTGTCACTTTGCAGGAATAAGGAACTGGAGAAACCTGTTTGCTATTTTATTCCTACTGATACCTCTGAAAAAGAGAAGCTAATAGTGCAACTGTCTGAAATTACATGAGGCCTTTATATATTTGATTTGACAAGTCTACTTTACTTCAAATCCAACACAGCTACATCAAGAAAACACAGGGCTTCATATATGAACATAAGGTTGGATTCATTCTATACATTGTAACTGTTAAAATCAGAAAATAAGTATATAAAAACAATTTATACAAACATCTAAATTCATCAGAATTACAGTAGTTTACAAAGAAAAGGGACCTGACAGGCATGAAATGAGGTTAAATGAGTAAAGGGAAAACCAGTGTCTTACATTCAAGACCTCCTGCCTCAGAGGCGCGGGCTCCACACAGCTGATGAGTCGCAGCAGGAGGTCCATCATGGCTGAAGTATCTATGTGTTTCAGGACTAAGCTGATGAACCCATCTTTCTGCCTTAAGAAAGAGATAACCTGAAGGAAGAAATGAAGGAATTATGACCAGGGGTTAACTTTCTTCAAAGATTCTGTTCCTCTGCTTAACAAAATATCTGAATACATGACAGTTCATGATGAAAAACGCTGTTAGAAATTGAAAATCTGTGATTAATAGTCCATTCTGAGTGAACCAGCCAAATCACAATATTATACATTCTGTTCAGTGATGGTTGGGTTTAATGAGTGGTCAATATGGGTGACCAGCAAAATTTGAAGTAAATAAGGAACAATGCAGTCTAAAATGTTGCATCTTGGCTGTTTTGAGTACAGAATATAAGCAGTTACAACACCTGTGGTATGTTTTTGTTCCTCTTATATTAGACTCAGCATTTTCCAACTACCCTTGTCTGTTCCTAAAATACAAATGTTTTTGAATATTGTGAAGTAGAGCATGAGAACAGATTTGTCAGGGTATTCAAGAAGCGGGCTTCACGCTTTTCTAGCTGCTCTGCCAATCTCTATAGTTTTAGGACCAGTAAATACAAAGGGCGCAAAATCTGTCTTTTCCTTTAATAAATCATACCTGCTCTGTTTTTCTAGCAATGAGGTTGCCAATAGTTTTACTGAAGAAGCTGGCCAGGAGAGGATTGAGGGGGGGATCCTGTTCCAGAAAGCCATACAGTATTTCAAGCAAAGACTCGTCGCCTCCAAGCTTATCATTGATATGGTTCACATCTGATGTCAGCAGCTCACAGGCAATGTTCGGATACCTGAGGATATGAAAAAAATAAGAGGGTTGGATCAATAGGGGAAAATGTAATGCAATTAGCAATGCACACAGAGAGGTTTGCTACCTTACAGAGGAAAAAGAAAGTAAAAAGGAAATCCAACAGATGCTACAGCCTGGCAATGGAGATTAACAGTGTTGATGACCCAATTTACCTCTTATATTATTACAGACTGCTGTTAAATTGAAGGACAGAACCACATATATACATCCATACACAAATATATGGACATATATTTGCAATCTCCTCAAGTTTTCCTTTGATTAGTTGAGATTCACATGATGTTCTCTGGTTTTGACCAACATCTGTACCGCTCTTAATTCCAAGGATCATGATCTTGTCCCCTAAATGAAACATACACTCACCTAAAGGATTATTAGGAACACCATACTAATACTGTGTTTGACCCCCTTTCGCCTTCAGAACTGCCTTAATTCTACGTGGCATTGATTCAACAAGGTGCTGAAAGCATTCTTTAGAAATGTTGGCCCATATTGATAGGATAGCATCTTGCAGTTGATGGAGATTTGTGGGATGCACATCCAGGGCACGAAGCTCCCGTTCCACCACATCCCAAAGATGCTCTATTGGGTTGAGATCTGGTGACTGTGGGGGCCAGTTTAGTACAGTGAACTCATTGTCATGTTCAAGAAACCAATTTGAAATGATTCGACCTTTGTGACATGGTGCATCATCCTGCTGGAAGTAGCCATCAGAGGATGGGTACATGGTGGTCATAAAGGGATGGACATGGTCAGAAACAATGCTCAGGTAGGCCGTGGCATTTAAACGATGCCCAATTGGCACTAAGGGGCCTAAAGTGTGCCAAGAAAACATCCCCCACACCATTACACCACCACCACCAGCCTGCACAGTGGTAACAAGGCATGATGGATCCATGTTCTCATTCTGTTTACGCCAAATTCTGACTCTACCATCTGAATGTCTCAACAGAAATCGAGACTCATCAGACCAGGCAACATTTTTCCAGTCTTCAACTGTCCAATTTTGGTGAGCTTGTGCAAATTGAAGCCTCTTTTTCCTATTTGTAGTGGAGATGAGTGGTACCCGGTGGGGTCTTCTGCTGTTGTAGCCCATCCGCCTCAAGGTTGTACGTGTTGTGGCTTCACAAATGCTTTGCTGCATACCTCGGTTGTAATGAGTGGTTATTTCAGTCAAAGTTGCTCTTCTATCAGCTTGAATCAGTCGGCCCATTCTCCTCTGACCTCAAGCATCAACAAGGCATTTTCGCCCACAGGACTGCCGCATACTGGATGTTTTTCCCTTTTCACACCATTCTTTGTAAACCCTAGAAATGGTTGTGCGTGAAAATCCCAGTAACTGAGGAGATTGTGAAATACTCAGACCGGCCCGTCTGGCACCAACAACCATGCCAAGCTCAAAATTGCTTAAATCACCTTTCTTTCCCATTCAGACATTCAGTTTGGAGTTCAGGAGATTGTCTTGACCAGGACCACACCCCTAAATGCATTGAAGCAACTGCCATGTGATTGGTTGGTTAGATAATTGCATTAATGAGAAATTGAACAGGTGTTCCTAATAATCCTTTAGGTGAGTGTATATGCTTAAATTCTGCACACTGACCTCTTGATCAAAGCCAAGAGGAATATGTACCAAATACTGAACTTGTCATTAAATATGGCATAGTTGAAAACTGTAGGCTAGGTGGTGCTATGGACAACCACATATTAAAAAGCCAGCAGTTAGGTGGCTGGCACAGAACCGCTGTGGTGCACAAGAATAACACTTCGTCAGACACAGTCTCTAATCTCAGCAGGGATGCACTCATTTTAATACTGCCTGTCAGATTTGGGGTTTCATTTAACCTTATTTCCTTCTATGGAGTCGTTTCCCCCCCTTCCTCACTGAATTGAAACAGCCTAACAAAGGGTCCTGCTAGTGGCATGCATTCGACTACTAAGAATCCAGATCAAACCAGTTATGAACTTCAAGAAGATAATTATCACTGTGCTGTTTTTGGACCCCAGAGCAGCAAGTCAGCAATTTACATCTATAATATTACTATGCTCAGACAATATGAAACACACACTTGTCAAAATGTCTGTATGCTCACTGTTTAACAACACTGCTGAAGATAGGGTGACCCTCTCTATACCCAGTGAACGCTGAGGTTAAAATGCTGACAAGGGCTGTTTTTTTTTATCTTTGTTCCTCGGGACATGCTGGCTGTTGCACTTCTGATTGTATTTTGTGATGACTAACATATCCATTTTGGCCATAGAAAAAGTGTGTTGTAGTTATATCTGATAACCAAATGTTTGTAACTGGTATGTTTGGCTATTCAGTATGAAGACCATGTGTGGAAAAGACAGGAGTGGATCAAGGGACTTTGAGGTATTTTTAAAAGTGTGTTTGGGTTTGCAATTACTGTTTGTTCAAAAGAGTATCCAAATTCTAATATTATGCGTTCTGAAGTGCATTTTTTTTTAAATGTCTGTGAGCAGTAAAGATAAAGGAGAACTACTGATGTTTGCAATACACAGGTGTATTTGTACCTGTTGAAGTGTAATTAAAGTTGATTTAGGAAAACAATGTGTGTGTACACAGTATTTGTGCATACAAATAAATCAAAAAGTAAGTAACTGTGCAACTATCAATATTCTATTTATCAGGAGCATATCTGTTAAAAATATGTATTTATTTTAATAAGTTATTAAACTTAACTACTCACGAAGCATATTCAACCACTCCGTCATGCAAGATTTAAGATTGCCCGTCAAGCACTGCTTCACCATTTGGTCAATGACTGGATGGACTGTCATTGTGCTGCAATGTCTACTTGCAGCACAAGTTCAGCTCCTTGTCAGAGAGTTGCCAGTTTTTGAAATTAAATTAAATTAAATTAAATTAAATTAAAAGTATTAGAACAAAACACTTTCACCACTGCAATCTGCCCACTTTAAACCTTTCGAACAGCATTTGATGTATTATTATTTTAATATCAGGGATACGCGTTTCTTTGGAATACACTACTAATAGTTTTGAAAGGACACGCTCTCCAAAAATGTGCCTATTTGGTACCATAGGATGAAGTGCCCTACAACGTGCCAGTTGTGCAGCTGGTAATCAGCGTGCATAAAAGGCAGACACCCTGTCAGATGCCAGCTGAATGAACACCCTACAGGAGGCACAATGCCTGACCCGTAATATGGGAATCAGAACAAGAAAAGAAGGCCGGATCTGCAAAAGTGGAACAGCTGATTGCACATAAAACGCTGTGGTAAAATTGTGCATTTAATCTTGTTTTCTACTATTATTATATTATACATTTAATCAAACTGCCTCTACAGCATCCTATTGTCATTTTACATTGAAAATTCAAACACCAATAACATCTGAGGACACGGCACACCATCTCTGAAACACAGGTGCAGGCAGGTGCTGCTGTCAACCCACAGATCCATCAACCACTCTGTACAACTGAGTCTCAGCAAGCCTTCCAGCTTCACAAGCCTGGGCCAACATTTTGATCTCATACTACAGAGGCAGACCCACAGCCAAGGTGGGAAAACAAGGCAGAGACAACGAAGTGAATGAAAAACATGGAGGAGTGTGTTGATGTATATAAGGCACACTTCATCTGGCTCTTTGATTTTGAGTTTCGCCCCTAAAGGAAAACAATGAACCTGTTATTCTACAACACACCTGTCAGAACAGCAAGTATTAAACACATTTAACATTTTAGATTTTTTTTATTAATGTTTAACAGACAAAACCAAGCCATGTGTTATTGATTTGCTGCACCATAGCAAGCAGAAGATGTGAATCATTTCGCTACATAAAACATTATATGGTGTGTCCTTATTATTATCGAATATACAGGCTTCTGTTGCTTTCTGTAGCCTAAATCATTAATGTAACAGATAAAGATACATGCATGGCAGAACTGTAACAAATCACAGTCACTATGTTTTTCTAAATGCTTTAAAAAACTGAGTTGCCCAAAGTTTTGATAATTCCAAAAAATCAAGTACTGAGTAATATCTTAAGAAAACACTGAGGAAGCAACTAAAACTAAAGTTAACTAAAATGGCAGGTGAGATGGTGAGGGGAAAATACTAAATGTGAATGTCAAGAGATTCTGTATTACAATAGCTTCAACATGTTTTTTTTGTTGTTGTTGTTTTTTAATAGTTTTCAGTCTTAATGTGGCATCTGTCCATAATTAACTGAACTGTGTGTCCTGAATAAAATAATCTGCAAACAACCACAACTAATTCTATTCTTCCTAATGCCTTGGATTCACTATTAAATTCAGTGTAAAAGATCTGACCGTTTTACAGGAAAACATGAAAACTTTTTCCAAACACAAACACATAGGTTCCAGTGCTTCACATTTAGTTACAGGCCTCCATCCTACTTTATCTGAATCAACTTAAAATTAACTACATGTCAACTACTTAATGACATGACAGTTGGCCAGAATATCAGCTCAATTTCCTGCAGTACAGCTCCTGGACAGTCTGTCCAAATGAGTCAGAGATCCAAATAGCAGGCAGAATTATATTTAATGTCTGTGGTCTCACAAGTGCAAGAAGAAACATTAGCAGCTCTCAAGTGCAGACATTTTAACAGATGAAGCTCCGACTGTGTGATTAGTATGGCAGTCACCTGGCACAAGTATCTTAGACTTCCTACAACTAAAACAAAACAACAAAATAAACGCTTTTCACAGTCTCAGTACTGGGCTTCAGTATGTGTATAACACTGCCCGTGTTGAGGTTTTATTTTTCCTTAAAAGAAGAGATTACGAATAATACAACAATGTCTTCCTTTGAACTAAGAGGATATATAGACAGAAGGCGCTTCCCTCTGAGCATGGTTTGAGTAACAGCAGTTGTGGCTTTATTTTTAGGCACCACAGTCATAAGCTGTTGCCATAGGAGCACAACCAAGCTATCAAAACATGCACATCAACTTGTATGACAGAGCACTGTTAAAAAAGGAGCACGAGCACTCACTCATCTAAAACACTACATCCAATCTCTGTGTTTATGGGAAACAAAGAAAAACTATGTACTCTCGTTTACTGATGGCAGAGATCTCTGGTTGTCTCCACCCTTGGTCAGCTGATTAACGTGCATGAGATATACTTTATTACAGTCACTAATTAGACCATAAAGCAAACTGAAGCAAAATAAATATTAGTAAAGGGATTTATTTCGGGGAAACCAACTCATTTCCTGCACTAATAGGAATCATGATTATGTACAAGTTTAAATGATATCCATTTCATACAACAGAATGTAATACTCGTGTTTTTTTTTTTTATTCTGAGCTTTGTATAGTTCTGAAGACTGAACGCGATGAAACCCCATAATAAACTTAAACACTTTCCAAACAAAAAGGACAGAATAACACAAACCAGTGACACGTTTCAAACTTTACCTTGGGTTGTCCAGCTACTACAGTCTATTTAATCTGTTTATAATTTTAAGACAGCCTTTAAATTGACTTATTGGTTTATAATACTTGCTATTATACCTTTTCTGGTGCACAGACTCAAAATTGTATCATTAACACAGTCATTTGTAACCATAAAATATATATATATTTTTTAATTAAAATCCAATGTGAAATTCAGACACTGGCTCTTCTCCCAGTTCCAGAGTGAAGACATATCACTAGCTGGACCACGGCCAACAAACACAAAGCTGGATGCATGATGCTGGCATCTACTGCTGCTGTATAATACCGCTATCTCTTCATTGCACAGAAAAGAGGGTTTAATCGGAGTATAAAGAACACACTGGAGTCATCCTGCACTATGTCATATGTCATACTGCCCAGTATCCTGAGACGCTACATAGGAAATTACGCAATGGAGTCGAGAGAGTGAGAGAGAGAGAGCGCTTGTTGCATGCAGTGTTACAAAATAAAATGGCAAAGAGAGGGAAAGTCGCTGTGTGACGGGGGTTGGTTTTGCAAAGACAGAAGAGGCTACTGCCTACTTTTATGCAGATTTGTATTTCACACCATCTCCTCAAAGCGCCTCATGATGACAAACACTTGCTACGGAACTCCACCGAAGCTCCCTCCCCCTGACCTCTGACCCCTGCCCAGGCCGACCCGGCGAGCAGTCTCACTTGAAGCGGATCTTCTCGTCCATGTCCTGTGGCGGCTCCTGGGTGATCAGCGAGACCAGCTCCTCCATGCAGTGGTCCTGGCTGAGGAAGAGCAGCAGCCGGCGGTTCTGGGCTTTACACTCCTGCAGGATGTCATCCTCGTCCATCAGCTCGCGCAGGGTCACATCCTCCTTGTCGAGCAGCTTGTCGATGTGGGAGGTGGTGTGCAGGTCGAACTTCCAGAACATGGTGACCGGGCACACAGATCTGCGGGGAGCAGGACAGGAGAGACCACAGTCACTGACAGCAAACACAAATATGAACGCATGTACCCAAAGACACAACTTGTGGTTGTCCAAAATTATAATGTGACGCCTGGCTGTGTGTTGCTATAAAAAATATAAAACTGTGAGCTATATTGCTTTATTATTATTGAATACATCTGAACTGGTAGCACACCACTGAAGACCTTTGATGTCAGAGGAAAGCAGAAAAGTGAAAGCACCAGCAGTATTTTCTGTTTTCACCATCATGAATGAAAGGGAACTCTAGAGGGGCACAACACCTCCCCCTTCCCAAAAACACAGGGTATGAGAGAAGACATCTTGAAAACAGGGAAATGGGCTTCAATCTTTTTTTTATAAGGTTTTCAGGATGGAAAGAAAATATTCCCAGAACATGTGAGGAAATATTTTTCTATCATCAGAAACATTTACGGTTTTTCAAGGTATTAATCTATGAACATCAGTGACAAATTGGCACACTGTGATAATGACAGTCTAGCATCTGGTAATCTCCTTTTTAGCAGCATTTTACAAAACAAAGATATGCAGATCTACATACTTTGCAGCTGTTTGAGCATTTCCTCAACAGTGATAACTTAAGCAGTTGGTGTCATATATACAGCTCTGGGAAAAAAAAAAAAAAAAGACCACTGCAGACAAAGATTTTTGTTTTATTCTATAAACTACTGACAACATTTCTCTCAAATTCCAAATAAAAATATGAATGGAATGTAATGGCTGCCATACATGTAGAGATGCTGATTTAAGAAAAATTTGCAGTGGTCTCTTTTTTTTTTTTCCAGAGCTGTGATATATATATATATATATATATATATACATACATATATATATACACACACACACACACACACACATATACATAAATACCTACATATACATATATCAATAGGCCTCATCTCCCATAGCCATATATCAACCTGATATCAATTAATATGAGCTTACCACATCAACACACAATAATAATTATATTATATATATATATATATATATATATACACACACACACACACACACACACACACATATATATATATATATATATATATATATATATATATATATATATATATATATATACACACTCACCTAAAGGATTATTAGGAACACCATACTAATACTGTGTTTGACCCCCTTTCGCCTTCAGAACTGCCTTAATTCTACGTGGCATTGATTCAACAAGGTGCTGAAAGCATTCTTTAGAAATGTTGGCCCATATTGATAGGATAGCATCTTGCAGTTGATGGAGATTTGTGGGATGCACATCCAGGGAACAAAGCTCCCGTTCCACCACATCCCAAAGATGCTCTATTGGGTTGAGATCTGGTGACTGTGGGGGCCAGTTTAGTACAGTGAACTCATTGTCATGTTCAAGAAACCAATTTGAAATGATTCGACCTTTGTGACATGGTGCATTATCCTGCTGGAAGTAGCCATCAGAGGATGGGTACATGGTGGTCATAAAGGGATGGACATGGTCAGAAACAATGCTCAGGTAGGCCGTGGCATTTAAACGATGCCCAATTGGCACTAAGGGGCCTAAAGTGTGCCAAGAAAACATCCCCCACACCATTACACCACCACCACCAGCCTGCACAGTGGTAACAAGGCATGATGGATCCATGTTCTCATTCTGTTTACGCCAAATTCTGACTCTACCATCTGAATGTCTCAACAGAAATCGAGACTCATCAGACCAGGCAACATTTTTCCAGTCTTCAACTGTCCAATTTTGGTGAGCTTGTGCAAATTGTAGCCTCTTTTTCCTATTTGTAGTGGAGATGAGTGGTACCCGGTGGGGTCTTCTGCTGTTGTAGCCCATCCGCCTCAAGGTTGTACGTGTTGTGGCTTCACAAATGCTTTGCTGCATACCTCGGTTGTAACGAGTGGTTATTTCAGTCAAAGTTGCTCTTCTATCAGCTTGAATCAGTCGGCCCATTCTCCTCTGACCTCAAGCATCAACAAGGCATTTTCGCCCACAGGACTGCCGCATACTGGATGTTTTTCCCTTTTCACACCATTCTTTGTAAACCCTAGAAATGGTTGTGCGTGAAAATCCCAGTAACTGAGCAGATTGTGAAATACTCAGACATATACACACACACTCACCTAAAGGATTATTAGGAACACCTGTTCAATTTCTCATTAATGCAATTATCTAACCAACCAATCACATGGCAGTTGCTTCAATGCATTTAGGGGTGTGGTCCTGGTCAAGACAATCTCCAAAATTGGACAGTTGAAGACTGGAAAAATGTTGCCTGGTCTGATGAGTCTCGATTTCTGTTGAGACATTCAGATGGTAGAGTCAGAATTTGGCGTAAACAGAATGAGAACATGGATCCATCATGCCTTGTTACCACTGTGCAGGCTGGTGGTGGTGGTGTAATGGTGTGGGGGATGTTTTCTTGGCACACTTTAGGCCCCTTAGTGCCAATTGGGCATCGTTTAAATGCCACGGCCTACCTGAGCATTGTTTCTGACCATGTCCATCCCTTTATGACCACCATGTACCCATCCTCTGATGGCTACTTCCAGCAGGATAATGCACCATGTCACAAAGGTCGAATCATTTCAAATTGGTTTCTTGAACATGACAATGAGTTCACTGTACTATACTGGCCCCCACAGTCATCAGATCTCAACCCAATAGAGCATCTTTGGGATGTGGTGGAACGGGAGCTTCGTGCCCTGGATGTGCATCCCACAAATCTCCATCAACTGCAAGATGCTATCCTATCAATATGGGCCAACATTTCTAAAGAATGCTTTCAGCACCTTGTTGAATCAATGCCACGTAGAATTAAGGCAGTTCTGAAGGCGAAAGGGGGTCAAACACAGTATTAGTATGGTGTTCCTAATAATCCTTTAGGTGAGTGTGTATATATATATATATATATATATATATATATATATATATACACACACATACACACACACACACACATATACATACATACATACAAACTGCAGATGACACAAAGGAGCATGAAAATATATATGCTTGAAATAACAAGAAGAGATAGAAAACCAGAATATATGATATCACTGAAAGAGTGAAAATGTTCAAATGGCAATTGCAGGCGTGTCATGGAAAAAATAAGCTGTAAGTCGTACAAGAGGAAGCTTCATCCAGCATTGGATCAATATGGGTTGAAGGTGATGGTGAGATAACTAATCTACACAGAGTGTATAACAAATATACCATGATGATTTAAAAATACTGTCAGATAACATACATTTTGGAAGTAGTTTACAAAAGTACAAAGTTACAGTGAAATTTGCATTTTGTCTTACAAAATGGAAAGCAAACAAGAGGATTCCTCCTAAAATTACTGTAACTACAGAAAATTTGACAAACTAACATTGCAGTAATCTGCCTCTGTAAAGATGTTTTATAGTATAGAACAACAGTTCAAAGATTAAACCACTTCTGTGAAACTGATCATGATTTAGTCAGCAGACTGCTGACTACAAAACGCATGTTACAACACTGAGATGTAACAACATTACCTTATCCGTGCTCTAGTCGTATATATAATGTTACTTTAAAGGGACTGTATCTTTTGATAGTAAAATTGCTGAATCAAAACAGTACAGTTTACAGTATAAATATTGCAGACATGTATCAAAGGGTTCCTAGAAATAATAACACATAAGGAAGTAAGATTCTCCTGAAAATGTTTTTTGTATAACAGTGGAATATACAATTGGAAAAAAGTCATCCAAATTTGCCAAACATGTGATCAGCTCACTGAAAATGTACTTTGGACAGCATGTGAAAAAGTTTTCAATACAGTGGCTTTTATCTTAACTAGCATATTGACTTAAAAGTGTTTAGGTACACCTCTAATCCCAAGGAACCCTTCAAGGGAAAACATAATTTAACAAGTTTTATGCAACTGGCCACTGATTCCCATTTGCCATCCTATATCTCCAGTTGCCAGTGTTGTAGCATCAACAAAATGAAGAAAATGAATTCTGGATTCCAGCCAGTTTAGCCAGTTTACACCCCAAGGGCACCGAGCTGGCATTAAGCCAACAGTAGAGTAGAGGCGTTGACTCAGATTGCGGCAGTATTATAAACACACTGTATTATCATTAACAGCAGGCAGTTGGATTACATGTGCAAATCATGCATAACAGAGCACACATTAAAACACCAAAGATTCAAGAAGAGCAATAGCATGTTGAACAATTATGTTTATAAACTTTTGGATGTATCAATAACATTCAATGGGAAAATGTTAGAGTACTTTTGATAGAACTTTGCATGATAGATTATTGGCACAGTTTCTGCTGTGGGTAAGTTATGAAAAACAAAAAGACAAATTACCCCACACACATCCAAGAAATGTCAAACTGTTTTAAATTGGTTTACTGTAAAATGAGTCTGCAGAAAATAATTACATTCTTAAATGTTAATGAACACATTGTACTATGCAAAAAACGCAGCTAATAAGCTAATAACATGCTCTAATAAATGTATACACTACTGTGTAAGAGTCTCACACAAGATGATAACTACAAACAGTGTCAGATTGACTGTATACATGTGACAGTGTTTAAATCCATTTGGTTGCACTAAAATCAAAAACTCTGATTTAAATCAGTATCAGCATAAAAATGTAGCGATAAAAATTAAATACCTGTTGATAAAATGTGTGTATCCTTAATTAAACCTCTTCCACAGGCAGACAAACATTTGTCTTGTAGATTGCAGAGTGCACAGAATGTTACAAATCCTTTCATTAACCAGCATGGAACTTCTCCTTCGATCCACTTCAACTGAGATATTGTCCTCAACCTGTATAAGAAATTAGTTCATACAGTTAGTGCTACAGACAGTCTTACATCAGTCTTTCATAACAGTTAGTAACACAGAGCAATATCAATCTGCTGTTGCTTTATCGCATATGGACAGCATATTAATAGGACCCTGTATTTTGTGCAACCTGTCCATATAATTTATATGGCAAATCATGCAAAAACAGGGCCCTACATATAAATATTGCTAAATTAATTTTCATTTTATCATCATCCTCATCATATATTATAATGAAATAATCTACCTGTGTGACTGCAGGCCTGACACCAATGTGCCACTGTGTTAAATCATTGATGCAAACCCTAAAATGAAATCAATATGGTTTATGTTTTTTAAGAGCCTCCTTCATTTCCAATGGCCCATTATTTAGTACAGAAAACTGTTGCACATAATGATCAATGTATTGTTAATCTAGCACTTTAACACATATTATGACTTAGCGCTGAAGCAAACTACAGAAAAAAAACAACTGAAGTGTAAAAATCCCTAGCCACAGTGGTTACGAAGCAAATGATGGTAAAAAAGCAGTCATGTTTGAAGGAAATGTTATTCAGCACTGGTACCTGAACCCAGCACCAGGTGCTACCTCTACAGATGCACAAAACCTGAACCTTCCACATTAAGTCATATGGTGAAATTGACTGACTACAATGTAATTATTTATGATCAAATTGCTTTGACTACATTACCACCTTGCGGGAGATGTTTTATGAAATGTCACTTATCTGAATTATGCACATCTGTTGTAAATAAATTGATATAACTGATAATGTTCCTGGATGATCAAAAGCTCAAAACAATACACTATTAAATATACTATACTTACTATAACTAAATATACTATACTAACTATAGTCTGTAGCAAGATTCAATGTATTGTAACAAATATACTTCACAACAAAACAAACACAGATCATTACAGCTAAAAATTCAAAGTTGTGGAATAGGATTTCAGGCTGCACACTAGTTCAGACTGCAGTCAACCGAGAAAGGGAATTCATCAAAGCTAGACATAAACTTGCTCTGAACCGTGCTATACCACAGTGGGTGGCTGAAAGTGCAGACACCCCATATTTGTGATTATTTTAAAAATATCTAAACTCAATTAATCTCAAACTAATTAATCTCAGTTTGTTAGCTGAGCCCAAATGTTGCTCAATCACTTATAGATAATAACTGGCATTCTCTCAAATACGAAAACCTTTTATGGTATTTTTAAATACAAAAAATAAATAAGAACAATCTACCTTCTTACTATCAATTCAGATTGTACCTTTGAACTGTGAAGTGTTTTTCATAGAGCAGGCAGTTTGAGTAATTGGCATTAAACCACCTTAAAATCATTTGTGCTAAACTCTGCCTCTAAATTGGGATTTTTTTTCCCCCTTTTAATTTTTTTTAATGATCTTTCAGTGTTGGCAAGCACAGAGCACACTTCACAGCAGGATATTAGACCTGGTCCAATCCAAAAAAGATTTTACATGAATGAAAATGTGTCCATTACTACCTAGTGTGAAGGAAGGAGGGGTTTAAATAAATAGGAAGAGGAATAGTGATGCTCTGAGTAGACCAAATAAAAGAGCCTTTTTCACTAGTATTTAAAATGCTGCAGGCATGTACTGTAAACAGCAAATCCAAAGTTATTAACTCACACAAGACAGTAACATACCCATCCTGGAAACTGTGCATTGGGTACAGACCTCATTGAAGCTTCTGTGGACTGAGACTATGGTAGCTAATATCCAGAGTAAAAACTCAGTCTTTTATCAAGGTAGGGTTATTCCTTTGTTGTTTACATTATTTCAGATGAAATGCTCATCTTAATACTGAAATAAATAAAACATGCACAAAATAAATAAAGTTAATTATAATTATAATATTAATTACATGGTGTCATTATAATTACATTAATAGAGGTTTATCAAGGTACAATTATAATAACACATCTAGTAATTGCCAATTCAATTATAAATCCTGGTCTGCTCTACAGCTTTTTCCTTTTTCTTTTTTTAAACCATGATGCATCATTAAAAATAATATGAACTAAGTTCACATTGATCTTTTCTGCACTGCAATAACGGCTGAACATTTGTGAAAGTCGAATTATTACTGTAGCATTAATGGCAAAGGCATTGATCAGTTTCTTATCTACACAGGCTTTACACTTTAGATTATCTGGGAGCAAAACATGACTCCAAGTATGAGTGAGAAGTAGAACTGTAAAATGCAAAACTATTTCCAAAGCTGTGCTCCAAACCAAAATAAATTATACTTCACATGCCAAGTAGAGACATTGCTGCTAATCACTCATGTACTACTGATCTGTGGACTAGGCCCAATATGGATGCAAGCAGCAATCAGTTTCACATGACTAGAAAATAGACAGTTGCTGCCATTGCTGATTGAGGTGTTTAGGAAAGCACACGTCTGAAGGGCTGAACAAAGCTTTCACTGATGTTGTCTCAGAATGGAACTTAGAAGATGGAACCACAGTTATTGAAACTGTTGGCTTGAACTGGTCTTCATAAGAAACAAATAGCTATAGGTTTACTTAAGCCACAAAGAATCCAACATGGCTGTGAAGCTTCTTGAAACAGCAAGCATAAGTTTTTATCTTGTGCTTGCTTTAACTGATGGGAGTTGATGCCCAGGAATTCTGGCCTAGCAATTCTGACACTCCATCAAATGACTCCTTTTTTGGACTTAATGAATCCTCTTTGTGGAGAAAAGTAGTACTTCCACTTGTATTGAGTACCAACTCTGAACTCTCTATTGCTCACACAGATCATGGTCTTACCAGGGAAATGAAGGAAACCATTGTATCACATCTGAAAGATGCACAATGAGGGTGAATACATCCAAAGTGTTCTACATTGCTCATCACACTTTGGTCATTTGTTTTAAGTGCATATTAGTTTTAGACCCAAAGAGTGTCAAGAGAACACTAGCTTACATAAAAGTGCAACTGTCTCAACAGGAGAACTGAAAGGTCAGAAAGAATAAGCTTAGGAGAGAGGGAAGCAGCATGGTGCTTGATATTTAAAATACCTTAGAAAAGGGGACATACTGTGGAGCTAGCTTTCAGGACATATTGAATCGGCACCTCACAGTGAATTCTGAAGACATTCCAAGATTACCAATTTTATGCATTTACGTCTAAAATCACTACAGTGTTGTAGTCACCATGTTGTGGTTACAGAACAATAAAACACTTCATGCAAAAGACTCAAGTCTTCTGATAAATGTCTGCCAAAATCAATACCAATGAAAAACTAAAAAACAAATGTCATTATTTTTTTCCTCGGGCACGTGGAGCAATACAGATGAGGACCATAGGCTACACTTTGATGATTTTACCAAATATGGTGTTCAATATTTTAGTATATTTTTCAGATATTAGTATGTCTTAAGTACACAGTTCAACTTCCATTACGAGGTGAAAAAATGAAGCATACACAATCGTTTCCTGATATTAGAGGTTGTTTTTTTTTTTTACACAGACCTTTGTGCGTCACCCTATAAATCTAACGTGAGTCATTATATCTTACATGACCTACTGTACTTATTAATTAGCCTATATCTGGATGCTGTTGCACATACAAAAACAGTTAAGCATACTGCTCTGTGATTTTAATGTACTGTAGACGTAACATCCATTTGACTTGTGTTTTTGCAAATTATTCCTTGGTTTAAGTTCAATGGCAACCCATGCCAAGCACAAGCAAGGATTTGGGATTTTGATTAGTCTCCAAAAACGTTTGGTGAATAATGATGGATAAAAGCACACAGAAAGCTATATCACAGTAATAAACAAGACTTTTCTGTACTTACAACTTTTACATACAGAACTTCGCTAAGCTGTTTAAAAATGCTCCCTCTTCATACAGGAAAAAAACATCCCTAAGAGCAGCCTTGTTCCCAGCTTGACCTTGCTGTTTTGTGCAAAACCCTTGAGCGTTGTTGCTAATATATAGCAGTTCCTCAAATCCTTTGACGAGAGCACAGTATCTGAATGCGGCAGTTAAAGCAGCTCCCTTGGAGACTCACTAAACATTAAAATATATTAAGAGTGAACAGAAATACATTTTGTCTGTCCATTCCAATGGGAAAACATCTGCCCATTAATATACAGAACAAATATATATACATGATTAATCAACCACTTCTTAAAAGGCCATTTGCAATTTGTCTCATACAGTGCAGCTGTGCTTTTCCCCCAACGTCCCAAATACATTTACCCTCCCTCAGCGTCCTTATGAGCCTTTTATTCGGTTTATTGTCCTCCATCGGGTTGCAGAGAAGAAAGTGGAAAAGCTGATGCTGCCAATCATACGGCACAGTAAACAGGGAGATTAAATATAAAACAATGACAATTCCGATCTGTCTTGAAGACATTAAGATGCAAAATAGTGCTTTTTAAGTGAAGTTCATTAAATGTTTCCTTTTACTATCAACTGGGGAACAGTAGGCCGTTGCACAATTGAGTTTTACAGGGTTATGTTCATACAGAATCTCACCAGAGAATGAGGAACTCCGTTGGCCAATAGAAAGGTGTCTTGCCCTGAAGGGAGAACTCAGCACACTACCAACTGATGTCTCTGGCCTTCTGCAAATATGAAGCAGGTGGCAGCATCTTTCAGAAAGGTCTTGTATTGATAACAGTTTCAAGGTACATCATTGTGCTGAACAGTAAAGTGCACCTACCACATTTCAAACAACTGATATTATGCAAGTAAGACGTGCCTTCATAAGCTTGACCCTCTCTGATGGGAACTGATCCTAATTTAATAACTTTCCTTTACAATGAATTAGTCAAAAACATCTGAAAAACTGGAATTATACTTTTCATTCACCTGTCCCTCGCAAACTATCCTAAGTAGAAATAATGAACAAATGCATATTTATTTTTGTCTTTAAAATGGAGTCTAAAAATACCTGAAATACAAAAACAAAAGCAATACCTGTATTTATCTGAACTACGTAAACTATGATGGAGGAGTTATAAATAACTACCCAAATCCACAATACAAGACTGGGATTATTCATAGCAGAGATAACATTTTGACTAACAAAACAGGTTTACAATATTTGTGGGAATACACAACTGATAAATATTATAAGATGTATAACTGAACTTCAACTGAATGCAGAACAAAAGAAGCAAGAGGTACAGTGAGGGAAAAAAGTATTTGATCCCCTGCTGATTTTGTACGTTTCACCACTGACAAAGACATGATCAGTCTATAATTTTAATGGTAGGTGTATTTTAACATTGAGAGACAGAATAACAACAAAAAAATCCAGAAAAACGCATTTCAAAAAAGTTATAAATTGATTTGCATGTTAATGAGGGAAATAAGTATTTGACCCCTTCAACTTAGTACTTGGTGGCAAAACCCTTGTTGGCAATCACAGAGGTCAGACGTTTCTTGTAGTTGGCCACCAGGTTTGCACACATCTCAGGAGGGATTTTGGCCCACTCCTCTTTGCAGATCCTCTCCAAGTCATTAAGGTTTCGAGGCTGATGTTTGGCAACTCGAACCTTCAGCTCCCCCCACAGATTTTCTATGGGATTAAGGTCTGGAGACTGGCTAGGCCACTCCAGGACCTTAATGTGCTTCTTCTTGTGCCACTCCTTTGTTGCCTTGGCGGTGTGTTTTGGGTCATTGTCATGCTGGAATACCATCCACGACCCATTTTCAATGCCCTGGCTGAGGGAAGGAGGTTCTCACCCAAGATTTAACGGTACATGGCCCCGTCCATCGTCCCTTTGATGCGGTGCAGTTGTCCTGTTCCCTTAGCAGAAAAACACCCCCAAAGCTGTTGTTCACTGATGTTCACTGGCAAACTTCAGACGGGCCTGTACATGTGCTTTCTTGAGCAGGGGGACCTTGCGGGCGCTGCAGGATTTCAGTCCTTCACGGCATAGTGTGTTACCAATTGTTTTCTTGGTGACTATGGTCCCAGCTGCCTTGAGATCATTAACAAGATCCTCCCGTGTAGTTCTGGTCTGATTCCTCACCGTTCTCATGATCATTGAAACTCCACGGGGTGAGATCTTGCATGGAGCCCCAGACCGAGGGAGACTGACAGTTATTTTGCGTTTCTTCCATTTGCGAATAATCGCACCAACTGTTGTCACCTTCTCACCAAGCTGCTTGGCGATGGTCTTGTAGCCCATTCCAGCCTTGTGTAGGTCTACAATCTTGTCCCTGACATCCTTGGACAGCTCTTTGGTCTTGGCCATGGTGGAGAGTTTGGAATCTGATTGATTGCTTCTGTGGACAGGTGTCTTTTATACAGGTAACGAGCTGAGATTAGGAGCTCTCCCTTTAAGAGAGTGCTCCTAATCTCAGCTCGTTATCTGTATAAAAGACACCTGGGAGCCAGAAATCTTGCTGATTGATAGGGGATCAAATACTTATTGTGGCCTAGCCAGTCTCCAGACCTTAATCCCATAGAAAATCTGTGGAGGGAGCTGAAGGTTCGAGTTGCCAAACATCAGCCTCGAAACCTTAATGACTTGGAGAGGATCTGCAAAGAGGAGTGGGCCAAAATCCCTCCTGAGATGTGTGCAAACCTGGTGGCCAACTACAAGAAACGTCTGACCTCTGTGATTGCCAACAAGGGTTTTGCCACCAAGTACTAAGTTGAAGGGGTCAAATACTTATTTCCCTCATTAACATGCAAATCAATTTATAACTTTTTTGAAATGCGTTTTTCTGGATTTTTTTGTTGTTATTCTGTCTCTCACTGTTAAAATACACCTACCATTAAAATTATAGACTGATCATTTCTTTGTCAGTGGTTAAACGTACAAAATCAGCAGGGGATCAAATACTTTTTTCCCCTCACTGTATTACAGCACTGACTACATTTAAAGTTAGATTCATAAATATGATGAAATGCTTGAACCTACAGAGATCATTTAGTGTAGTATTATACACTCACCTAAAGGATTATTAGGAACACCTGTTCAATTTCTCATTAATGCAATTATCTAACCAACCAATCACATGGCAGTTGCTTCAATGCATTTAGGGGTGTGGTCCTGGTCAAGACAATCTCCTGAACTCCAAACTGAATGTCTGAATGGGAAAGAAAGGTGATTTAAGCAATTTTGAGCGTGGCATGGTTGTTGGAGCCAGACGGGCCGGTCTGAGTATTTCACAATCTGCTCAGTTACTGGGATTTTCACGCACAACCATTTCTAGGGTTTACAAAGAATGGTGTGAAAAGGGAAAAACATCCAGTATGCGGCAGTCCTGTGGGCGAAAATGCCTTGTTGATGCTTGAGGTCAGAGGAGAATGGGCCGACTGATTCAAGCTGATAGAAGAGCAACTTTGACTGAAATAACCACTCGTTACAACCGAGGTATGCAGCAAAGCATTTGTGAAGCCACAACACGTACAACCTTGAGGCGGATGGGCTACAACAGCAGAAGACCCCACCGGGTACCACTCATCTCCACTACAAATAGGAAAAAGAGGCTACAATTTGCACAAGCTCACCAAAATTGGACAGTTGAAGACTGGAAAAATGTTGCCTGGTCTGATGAGTCTCGATTTCTGTTGAGACATTCAGATGGTAGAGTCAGAATTTGGCGTAAACAGAATGAGAACATGGATCCATCATGCCTTGTTACCACTGTGCAGGCTGGTGGTGGTGGTGTAATGGTGTGGGGGATGTTTTCTTGGCACACTTTAGGCCCCTTAGTGCCAATTGGGCATTGTTTAAATGCCACGGCCTACCTGAGCATTGTTTCTGACCATGTCCATCCCTTTATGACCACCATGTACCCATCCTCTGATGGCTACTTCCAGCAGGATGATGCACCATGTCACAAAGGTCGAATCATTTCAAATTGGTTTCTTGAACATGACAATGAGTTCACTGTACTAAACTGGCCCCCACAGTCACCAGATCTCAACCCAATAGAGCATCTTTGGGATGTGGTGGAACGGGAGCTTCGTGCCCTGGATGTGCATCCCACAAATCTCCATCAACTGCAAGATGCTATCCTATCAATTTGGGCCAACATTTCTAAAGAATGCTTTCAGCACCTTGTTGAATCAATGCCACGTAGAATTAAGGCGAAAGGGGGTCAAACACAGTATTAGTATGGTGTTCCTAATAATCCTTTAGGTGAGTGTATATGATTGTGCAGTACAGCACAATTCCCACTGTGGGAAAAGATAAGGCATTATGGCCTGCATTTAACTGTCATATCTTCTTCTCTCTGTGAAAAGCTAAAGCCATCTTTTAAAACTGCATTGTGATACCTTGACTACCAAATAGACATATAGGTGATTATAAAATGGTACACCAGTTTAATAATGATATTGTTATAAGAGATAATAAAACTGAAAAACCTCAGCTTGAATAACTAAAATAAAATTTGGTAGATGAAACATTACATCCGTTTGTTCAACCGCAAATAATAGTATTTACTTCTCTATCCTTCATTGTACTTCACTTCCTATATTCTAGGTGTCTGGTGCTACCAAAATTACAATAATTTAGAAAGCTCCCACCCTATAAATAACACAATGATCACATTAAATTAATTATAATAAGCACTTTGATTTATCCAAAGCAACTTTGACAAAGGTGTGAAATTGTGGATTAACATCCGATGTTGACGATTAATTTAAAAGTTCCCATTGTTTTGAATCTAATCCCAAGGACAAGACAATAAGAGGCTAAGTAAAGTAAGTTAAGTATATTTTAGTGGTAAAGTCAGGGCTTGAACTGGGAATCTCCTAATACAGACTTAATCTTTAACACGTGGATTAAGATAGTTCTGACCCACAGGCCCACAACTAGCCTACAATGACAGATACTGAAACCACATTGTTTTCACCTTATGCAGTCATTGGGGCTATTTCTGTCTTTTGCAAGAAGCAGGAAGATCATCTCCTAGCAATTATAGTAACCAAGAAACAAAATACCATTACAAATGCTGAGTAGAGAGAGTTCACTCATGGCTATATTAGTCAAGTCATCAGTTTGTTTATAAATGGACTGGATTCTTCCAATGTTTTAAGGGTCTTGATTGACTTGTATTCCATTAGTAATACTGAACTACATTTTTTATAATCACACACCATGACTGATTGAATAACAAAATGATGCTGTTGTAGACGTGGTGAATTCCTGCATGCCTAAATACAGACTCTTCAATAATCTCCAACTGCATTGTCAAGCAGCAAAATAAGGAAGTTATAGACTAATTATACAGGCTGCTATACATTGGCCTATGCTGAATGCAGAAGTTCCAGATGTCTTGCCCATAATCTCAGTCCCTCAAGCCAAAACTGGCCTTCCCTTCTGAAGTACCTTCAGAAGAATACAAAAACTAAAAAAATAATATTATGTAATTGAGTACAGTCACTCGTCTAATTCAAAAATCACAAAAGAAAAGAAATTGTTTTTCAGAAAACAGAACACCCATCAATCAAAGTAGAACAGAAGTGAATTATCCATCAACTAACAGACAAAAGGGATTTTTTTTTTTTTTTTTTTTTTAAAGTTCTAGCCTTCATGTTGGGTCAGCAGATAAGCAGGGATTTAGTCACTTTTTTACCTTTGATTGTTTCATACTGTAATAATCAGGCAGTAAAGCATGTTGCAAATTCAGCTGTCTAGCCACCGGATATCTTTATTATAATAACACACAAACTGCATGTGCCTCGATACACGTTTCTAGAAATCGTGGTCTGAGGGGGAGAGCAGCACCAGTGATCCCTACATGCTTACCCTAGATGATATAGAATATAACCCAATCAAATATTAACAAAATACTTATTATAGCAAGCACCCTTGCAAAATCATAACGTAATGTGTCCTGGCAGGGTATAACTACACCAATATGCAAGGGGAAGTCCCCAACCAGACTAATCATGTACGGTTCACCCAAAAACAACATACATAGCACTAGATGAGAGGTGTACCCCCCCAAGCTACAATATAATTATTCCTGACACACCAGAGTTGCTTGAGGGAATGATCAATGCAGCCCTACAGGCAGGCAGATACATTGATAAATGATGCAATATCAGAATGAAAAATGTATTCAAATATGCAGACCTAGCATCCAAACTGGCACCATAATGACCAGAGACTATTTAAACAGTATGTGCTGTGCATTTGTGCAAATTTGCGTTTTCTCCTCATTAAACAGTTGATTGCAGTTAGGGATTTCAACATTAAAAATAAAATAAAAAGTAAACACACAAAAATAAACATAGTGGAGAAATATGGAAAAAAAAAATCTCAGGATACTGAAAACTGCACCGTTCTGCATAAATAGTAGCAATCTATAAATCAGTCTTGATGTAATCTTGACATTACAGCACAATATTTAAGTTTTTTCAATCAACTTGAACAGTTCTCACTATAGGAGGTATAAAGGTATGAGTATCTTGTGGGCATAAAATAAAACATCTTCAAATGGACCAAGATCTGCTTTTTAGTAAAAAAATAATATATAGCTTTTACAAAAACCTGCTGTAATAAATTGAGAAATAAAACATTACTTGAGGACCTCAATAACTTTCTCTTTAAGTGCCTATTTAAAAATATGTATGTTGACACAAAAGCATTCAAGAGGAAAAATCAAATCAATACCAAAGTGAAAAAGTACAATGAATGAAAAGTCTTTACTGTTTTTTTTCTAATTGTCTGTTACTTACAAGTGTATGCTTAAATCACAAATCTCACCCCATGCATTTAACACATTTCTTTTATAGTAAACTAGACCTTCCATTCATCTGCAACTAGGTGAAAAATGTCACATGGGATGTTATTCAGACATCAAAGATACCTAGTCTGATTGGTCTGACTGTCCATTAAATGCCACTGGAATCTGTAATTAAAGCTGTCATTTTTGTTGCGAATTAATCGCACTTCCTGTTATGACTATTTAAGTGTAATTAAGTCTATGTTCAGCTACTGCTGGTATCAGTATACAACAATACAAGATTAAAGTAAAATCTTGAAATTGTAGCTATGAGGCTTTATTTTCATTTATTTTTTTCATTGAGCAAAGCATAATCAATACAGATATTAAAAATAATTGTTACACTCGATTCTTATGTATAACACGAGAGTACATCTTACAATATGCACAGCAGACAAACCAACGCCATGTTTATAAGAGCCAGAATCTTCCTCTGGCTGTCTTTGTTTCAAGGTTAAATTAACTATACTACTATGAGTATGAACTAAAACCATAAAAGGGATAGTTAGTGTCTGTTTATTTAAATTGCAAGCAACATTCAGAATGGTAAATAAAAAATTATTTCAACACTTACTTTAGAAAGGTTTTGCACTACTGTTTGTTTGCACATCATTATATAACTGAGATTGATTTGAATTCAAGACGAGGTATGTAAATTATCCCTGCATCCTGTAGTTGCATGTTTTCAAATGGAATTGGCTGTATGTAGCACTTTGAGACAAGGATATGTCATGCTTACAATGGGTCTGCTCCATGATGCACTTCCAAGAGGATTTCTTGAATTATGTGCTCCCAGTGCACAATACTCATACAATAAAGCAAGTTTCTTTGAACATGCCAATTTAGTTCTTACTGTGTTTATGATGAAAAAGGTATAGGCCTACTTAATCAACTGGTGAATTTTAGGTATCATTTAATTGTATGTAAAGGCTTAAAAAAAGCAGCTTTGACATATTTAATCAATGTTATACTTCAATTAGAAACAAAAATATTAAACATGGAAATGCAGATTTTTCTTTTTCTTTTCTTTTTAATCTCAAGATTAAAGCAATATATTCTTTAACCATAAAGATAATTGTCACAACACAGGCGCTGCTAGCTGGGTATTTTTAGACTCTTCATCTTGTAGATTTCATTCTGCTACAGCCTTGTTCAGATTAGGCTGATGTTCAACTTCACTTGTATATATAAAAAAAAGAAACTCCCTGGCAACCAATGCAAGCAAGGGAAACAAAATGATTCCATACCCAAGTTCTGCTTTCTTTTGACAATCAGAGAAGAGACAACCCCCTTTAAAAAATAAAAAATAAAGAAAAGAGTGTGGAGATTATATTGTTTCCTTCTGGGTAAGGAGGAAAATGTGCCCACTGCTACAAACAGTAAATTGCAAATGTCAAGTATAATTCATAAAACTTTTAGCAGCAAGATTCTTGAATAAGAGGAAGATAAACCACGTCAAATACTCAGAGCTCTGTAATGTAGTAAACACTGCTTACAATCGAAATGTAGGCATAGTTGAATCCACCTAGTGTAATACAATAACATAATGTCTGTGTCATCTATACCAAATAACTATTTATAGAATCTCAGACTGATGTATTTAGAATCATTCATTTCAGGGATAATAATGCATTTTTCATGTACACATATATCAAATCACTATGATATTCTATAGTGCATAACTTTGTAAGAGCTGGACTGCTCATGTCAATATGTTAGAATTTTAACATCTGTGACTAAAAGGCAAGCTTTTCATTCATAAATAATAATAATAATAATAATATTAATAATAATAATAATAATAATAATAATAATGAGGTGTCCCCAATGGCCACTTCAGTACATCAGTTACAGTTAATGTTATGTGTTCACCTTGTGCATGAGTGACAGCTCTGAAATTAAAACAATCTTAATAACTATAACCTTCTTTGTTCCTAGAAAACAAACCATGTGGCACAGATTTAAACTATGTAGATTACTCTCCTGAGATATGTGCCATTCATTTATTTGCATTTAAAGAAAAATTTTGAAGGACATTATGTTTTATGTAAACTTTAATATAAAGAGAAAGTATTCAAATACTGCTTATGCTGAGCAATCTAACTACAGCTCTCCAGTATAATTCATGTTTAGCAGACTAAAAGAAATGCCTGCAGGTTTTGCCCCAACATTTTGGTAGACTGACAATACAGGTCTGCAACAGTGCAAGTTACATCAGCCCTGATAAACACCAACTAAGGCAGGGGAGGAGGGGAGCACTGAGATTATGTGCTTACGGGCTGTGGCGCTGCCAAAACCCCAGGAGGTATTTAAGGGGGGCAATCAATCTGCTCGCAGAGTTTGTTGATTTCTTTATTTATACAAGACCCTTTGACAATGGCGATTCATAAAGTTAATGAAGCGCTGCACTGCTAAGGAGGTTCCCCTGCACATCAAAAGGAAACCTACACGAGTCATGCATTAGCGTGCATATCCGGTAGTTTCAAGCTGTCTCAATTTCATGTCGTGATATTGGACAAGTCTGCACGTTTCCAGAAGTGCAAATGTCGCGATTTGCGCTAGAATATTACCGATCAACCTGGCATTCAACACCACCCACATCCACGATCCAGTGACAGCAGGGCCCCAGCTTAATCCTCCTTGCTTTGGACTGGATGCTTTCTATCGCCATACTTCAATCGATTGACATCTGATTGTAGACATCAAAGAGGGGCTACAGCCCTGACTAAACTGGATCAATCAGCCCAAACTACACGGGTTAAATCTGGTTACAATACGACTATATGACCGAGCCACACTTCAAACAAACGATCAGCAGCAGTACTAATGCTATTACTAGGTGTTGCTTTCGAGTAAGTAGGCCACCGTAACGACACAGCACTCACAACCTTCACAAGTCACGTCAAGTTCATGAAGTTGTGTACCTGCCCGAGTCGTGCACCTTTTAATGACCGACACCGATCCGCAAAACAGCACGATCGTGGGCCCTCAGAAAACACGTACAACTAACAGTATAGCTGATCGTTGTCATGAAATAAAAATGAACTACCATCTGGGGAAACAGCCACCCGTCTCACTCAGTATGGGGACTGATGTGAATCGACACAGAGGCAGGGGGGACGAGACACACGGGACACGTGTGGGACAGGTATGATCAGCGCAAGGGCTGCCCCGGGACGGCCACAACACCCCCACAGTACGGAGGGGTGCTGGTTTGTTTATGAGCAGATCCTACCCCTCCTCCCACCCCCTGAAACCCAATCAACCTCCAGCCAGGACTCGGCGAGGGCCTCCACCAAACAAACCCCATTGCCCAGCATTAGGGCAGTGAAAACGCACGGCTACCGCGGAGGATCACTTCCTAGCACTTGGTTAACATGGTGCACGTCTGTGTCATTTTGTACAGCCAGTGTTTTTTAAAAACAGATGCAATGGCCGGCACGCAGTACATCAAGTAACATGCATTCAACTAGGAAGCACCAAATGCGTAGATTCAAGATAGCATTACATCTCTCTCTCTCAATCTATATGTTACAAATCATAAAGGAACTTACCTTGCGCGAGGGTCTATCTATGTAACGTGATTTGTTTACCATGTAAATATCCAGGAACCGATATTTTTTTATTTATTTTTTTGTTTTGTTTCTTCACCGACGTATTTGAACTCTAAAAAGACGGTACAGTGCTGCCGGGGCTGTGTGTCCTGCTGTTTGGGTCCGTGTGAGCAGCGACGGCGCCTCACAGCCAGCGCAGCCGCACGCAGTCTGTCATCTCCGCTCAAAATGGCGGACATGGCGGCGAGAGCGCGCACACGTAGCGGGAGCGCTCGCCTGGGCTTTGGTCCTGTCCTCTGTCTGTCTGTCTGTCCGTCCGTCCGTCCTGCCTCCCTGCTGAAATGTGTGCCACCTCAAAACAGAGACGGTGGGCTTCAATCTAAGACATGTTTTCACTTTATTAGTCTTCCAGACAGCTGTCTCTCAGCTGTATTGTAAGTTGGTCAGCTAACTAACTGTAATCAATTGTTTATCTGTATTGCATCTTGTGTTGGTTAAAAAAAAAAAAAAAAAACATATAGATAGTTATGCCATTGCAAAAATTGAACTGGACTAATACAATACATCCTGAATTGGTAGCCTAAAACTATACCGTAGTGTTTTATGAGCCAACATCTTGTGACTGATTTTGGATTATTATTTGTTTTCACAACACAAACCCGTGTATTACTGATCGAAGAAATACAATGACACATGGTAACAGGACGAGGTTCCAGATGTATCCTCAGGGGAGATGATGCCAGCCATAAACAGGATGATCTAACCATGTGCAAGAGAGGGGTTGACTAATCTACTACAAATCCAAATGCCTGGTGTGCAATCAAAACAAACCCCCCAAAAACTGAGATAAGTTTAGATGCTTATGAGACACAGAAGTGGCAGAGAATGATTCCCGATTCCCCAAGGAAACGAGCCTAAGATTAAATCTGCATTGCACTGGACAAATATGCCAAAAATGTGTTGTTGTCCTTATTATTATTAACAACAACAGCAGTTCAGAATAGCACATGGAATCTGTTTTGAGATGCAGAAGAAAGATTGTATTGTCGGGTCTAGGCCTCATATTGTGTTTTATTAAGTATTAATAAAACACTTCTCAGTTGATGGTACATTAATGTATGACCAGAAACCTCACAATATAAAGGTTTTTAAAAATCAAGCCTTTATAGTTGAGTTGCTACAGCTGCCACACTTCTAGGTTATTTATAAAACACATAATTGGCACCTTAATGCTTGATCCAAAGGGTACCATGCTTGTTTTTGGAAGAGGTCCAGATGCTTTAGGTGATTTTTGACAGCATCTGTTTCTACTCTTTCAGTATCCGCTGCAGAAAAATAGTAGTAGTAATATGTTATTTTTGTAGAGATATACTAAATCATTGGGGACATGCAATGGCACTGACTTTATCAAATGTTAAAATGCCAATTAAAAGAAATCCAATTAAATAAATAATAAGAACACTGCCAGTGAACATCAGAAATACACAAGAAACACATACACCGTATAAAACCATCATCTGGCAACGTGCTGATGCTGTGCAACAGGATTTGCGAGAAAAAACAACAACATTGACAACAAAGGCGATGCTGCGGTGGAGGGAAGTCCTCCTCGATGGAGGGCGCTGTGATCCTGTCCCCCGGAGCAGCATCCGCCGTGCGAGACGTCCAGGACGATGAGGAGACGGCTTGTTGAGCCGTGATGGACCCCTTTGAAAACAACGAGCCCCGCAGCTGCAGTAACCCGGAGAGAGGTGCCGAGGCTCCGGCCGGTCGCCTGCCGTGGGCCCGCTTCTCGTCCTGGCTGGAGTGTGTGTGCGTGGTGGCCTTCGACCTGGAGCTCGGGCAGGCCATCGAGGTACCGCCGCATCCTCGGGCTAGAGTAGCGCACAGCGGGGGCCGGGCAGCGGATGAGGGGCTGCATCAAATGTCACTTCCTAGCTGGCAGAGATGATGAATTAAGAAGTACATTGAGAAACTGCACAGGGTCGGCGCTTATTGAAATGTAATGTGTAGGAAGCATTTACCCAGGTGACAATTAACGTGCAGCAGTGTTGTGTTACTAGGGTGCTTTAATAATAATAATAGCTTAATATTATGACAATTGCTATATTAACAACATTTGCGTAGAAAAGGTCTCGGTCGTGATTTATGTGCGAGGAACATATTTAATTCTTCATCAGGTTACAAACAATATTGTCGATAAACGTACATTTTATATATTTAATGTCTGTGAACACAATCAATTCTGGGATCAAATTCAAAATCAAAAAGTATTTAACACTATATTTTGTTTCCCTAATACAATTAAACATACTTTGCAGTAAGTCACATTTTCTTTCACAGTGCAAGATAATCCCCTTTTCACACACATCCATAAGAAAAAATTAAATTGTACATGTGCTATTATATGGTATTTCTGACAGCATGGTACATGGTGTACCATAGTAATTGGTGGTAATGATATTTTGTAATTTTTAACTTTATATTGTAGCAAACTGACCTTTAATAATGTAAATATAAAGATGATACAGTGTAACAGTTGTAAGGCAACCTGCATAAAGGTGTGCTAAGAAATGTAGTAATTTACTCTGATATTGTGGTACTCAAGTTATTTTATACATAATTCAAATGCTGTTTAATTAACAGGTTATGATTGTAACAATTTAAGATGCATTATTAAATATATGGTTCTAACACATGATATGATACGTGTTTTAGACTCTAGAATCAGGTGTCATTATTCAAAGGTCTGCCTCTATTCCCACACCTGGAAACTAAAAAGCGTCTGTATTTATAAAGTGACGTTTCATTATTTGATGTAATAACTATTAAAGTATTACTAAACTAAATGCAAAGGTCAAGGGTGTGTTGTATAAACATACATTCATTATATGTACTATGTACATTTATCATGTATAAATATATAATCTTAATTTGGTATTTTATCCACCATGGATTAATAGTATGAGTTAATTAATTGTATGTACCATTTACTCTGTGAGTCAACTTATACCATGGCAACTTTTTGAACTGTACCTTTTGTAGCATGGTACACATTATATATACTGTCGTATACTATGATATACTGTGAAACCTTTTTAGATTGTACCATGGTAAAACATGGTACCAAATTATGTACCATAGTACATCCCCTAATATACCACAGTATTCCATGGAATACTATAGTACATAACATTCTTATCGGAAAGTGGTGGAAAATTACCTATATTCCTAAATCAATTAACTGTATCATATTCTCAAGGAAATTCAGTTTGTCACACGTGAATATAAGTTATGTGGTGGGAGTTTAATCTCATTATATTTGCTTGTCACAGGACTCCCAGAAGGTTTACCTCTTCTCTTTTCTGCTGTGATGTAGGCCCACTGTTTGTTTGATTTAAGTTTAGTTTGTGTATTATAATTCTCAGATAAATCAGTTATATTTATTTAACATAATCCCTCCCCCTATATCAGTTAAAAACTAAATAACATAAAAATAACAATAGGAAGTACTTGGACATAGATTGATGATGATACATAGTTTGAGACACTAATCTGGAATGTGATTGAAGAGGTTTATTTTCAGTAAAAAAATAATTATATATATATATATATATCTTCCTTTCAGTTTTATGTAATAACTTCTTAGCTTTAAACTTTTATTGTAGTTTTTTCATGTAAAGAAATATGCATACAATTCTATATTTATTAACACCTGTTGCTAAAGCACTTTATTTTAAATTAGAAAACATCCACAACATTAAGTTTGAAATCTTTACGTTCTGATGCATTACTACTTTCTGGGCATTTGATTTGTTTTATTCCTTTTCAGCTTGTGTATCCTCATGATGTTAAACTAACAGAGAAAGAGGTAATTATGTTTTATAGATTGTCACTAAAATGTAGAATGAATGCTATGATTATATCATACAGCAGACTTTCAGCACCTTAAAAGATTAATTAAGAATGTGCTTGATAAATCCTACAGCATGTGCAAAAATGCTTTCGGGGTGTTTTAGAAAAGTAAACATAATCTTAAAATGTTTGTGATTACAATCCCTCTGTGGCGGTTTTATTTTTAACAAAGAGTTAAGCCATCTTTCAAAATCAGTATATATACTGTGGGATCATGGAATTCTTACTATAAACCAATATTCGCCTTAACAGTATTGCAAAAGTAAGGAGAGATGGAATGATGTACACCTGTTTATAATTATGCAATGTCAGTGTTCTATGGTATTTGACTGAATAATGATGTTCCTATCAATGATAACAGTATTTTCCCTTTTTAATTATTAGAAAACAAGCATATGCTACTTGTCCTTTCCAGATTCCTACTCAGGTAAGCAAGAATCAATTATTTCAAGTTTATTTTAAGTCAGTTCAAGTCAGACCGCTTGTAATATGTGTGTTCTTTGCCCTGATTTGAATACACAAAGAACTTGGACTGCCAGAGAGCGAAAAAGGAATTATATAATTATAATTGATGTGTTTTACTCGATTAATAGACGCAATATGGTTTAAGGCTCTAGGTAATAAATAATTAAGGAATGTTTTACAGGAAGGAAGCAGCAAATGTAAGTAAACGTGTTACAAAATCAGCATTTTAATGAGTTAAAATATTATTTTTTTCCTGTACGTAACTACCTCTTTCCTTTAAATTTTTTTATAATGAAGAACATTTTTGATAGCTTTGAATCTTATCCAATACAATGTAATTTGAAGAACAATTCAAATCAGAAATGGTGACTACAGAGATTTAGACAGTAAGGACAAAAGATAACATGACAATCTGCTAGGTGTTTGGGCTGAGCTTTTTTAGTCTCCTGTGTTCTCAGTATTCTTCCTAGCTTTCCACTCTCCCCTTCATTTTCATGTGAGGTGATTATACTTTTGATCCTATTAAAAAGTGCTCCTTCTTTGCCTCAGAATGAATAATATCACTTGACACAGATCCTACTTTGTTGCAATTCATTCCCATTCCCTTTATGGGAATGGGGATGTGCTAAACATAATTTTAATTAAGTGTCACGATTGCAGAGCTGATTAGGCTACTGATGAAAGGGGACAGATGTCTATGGCATGTGGCAAACATTACACAACATTACAAAAAAATGAAAGTATCTGATTAAAATACCAATGAGAAGCCTGGAAATGTACCTTTATAAAAGCAATATAGGGTAATCATTTGAATAAGTTGTTCAGGTGTATTTCATCCTTGCCAGGTTGTCTCGGAGACACACAGTTCAGCTTCAGAGTACGTCAGTCTGTTGGACAGAAGAATTCGTGGTTTCGCGATGAAGATGCTTACAACAGGGATGCACCAGTGACAATACAGGTAGAGCTTACAGATTAAATAAAGGAGATGCTGACACGCAATCAGCTTTCTGAGCTTTTGTTAACCGATAACGAGGTAACTCTCTCTTATTTGCTGTATAATTCCACATTGTTTTAAAAGTTTATAAATAGCTTATTTTTTTCCCCAAGTAGTCATGCATAATAACCCTGATCAAATAAGAAGGCGTATGTATAATTATCATACATTGACTGCATTTTTGTTCCATTGTGATTTTAACCACAGAGCTCAAATGTGGTCTTGCCTTTTTTTTAAACTAGGAGTCGATGTGCTTCATTTGATCCCTGTACTTCAAAAATGTGTGCTTAAGGCTGACAAGTTTCAGGGAACATATATATATATATATATATATATATATATATATATAATTTTTGTGTGTGTGTGTGTGTGTGTTACAGAGAACCTCTACAAATCTTTCTTTCTTTTCCATATTTCTTTTGCAGAGAGAACTGGCACATTATTACGGCTATGTGTATTTCAGACAAGTTAAGGATGTTTCTGTTAAAAGGGGGTATTTTCAAAAGGTAGGTGCAGTCATACATATACATGCTATGAACAGTTTTCAGTTTTTCACAGTGTGTTCAGCGGCCATGTCTCACCTATATTCTGCCTGTCCCTACCTGTCTGCCCCTCTCCTCCCTGCAGAACCGCGCAAAGGCTGTCATTTAACAAGTTTCATCCTTCCTTTAATGTAGGGTTAGTGTAAAGTGATGTGAGCACCATGTTTTGCTGTTTTCACAATGTAAGAAAACCTTGAGACCAGTACAGATATTTATATGATCATATAATGTCCCTTTTAGTTTTGTTTATAAAGATGAAATTACGTAGTTCAGAGAAAGTGAACCATAAGCTATGTTAGGCCCATCAAACATGTTTTTTCAGAGGTTCTCACCATGTCAACTTCAACCATCTCAAATCCTTTTTCTTGACAAATACAAATGACTGCGCTCATTCTCAGAGTGAAGTTTATTTCCAGTAGATTAATCCTCTTTGCAGATTTGTTTGTGGCAAAAAAAAGAAAGTGTAGCAAACCCAATTCTGACATTTGCGATCTATTAATATGTATTTTCAAGAGCTGTATTTTAGAGTTATACATCAGCTGTATGTCTTGCCTATTTATTTTTTCAAATGGTTGTTTGCTTAAGATATAATAACAGCAATTATATAGTATAATAGTTTTACACATTATTTTGATACAACCAGGCCAAGGAACTGTAGTGGTAAAGGTTTCACTTTTTTATTGCACTTAAAGGATTTGTTTTTAGTACTGGTGTTCTAGAAACTGGTTAAGACAACAGATCAGCACTTGTTGTTTGTATTGGCTATTTCACTTTGTTGTACATGTCTGCCTGGTGGATACTGTCCATGTTTTTCCAAAAGACCCTTTGTGGGGCTCTTCCAGATTCCTGCGAAGTGGAAATATTGTTCTAAATATGTCATCCCTTAATATAGCACTCGGCTCCTAATACACAGTTTAAGGGTATGTTTATATGGTCGCTGCCATGGTTACCACACACAAGAAACTGAGGTCAGCTAAAATACGAAGAGGGGACACCAGAGATTTAATATAAACACACTCCAGCTTTCTACACAGCAACTGTATGAAAGGGGTTGGTCACCGGCCTGCTGCTGGAAGAAGGGTCTGAATTAGTCTTTTGAGGAGCATACTGAAGTCGGAAACTACAAAATAGAGGACATTCATGACAAATCGTGTAAAGACTATTTGCACTTTTAAAAATAATGAAATAAAGTTCCTCTATGTGTGTAAACCTATAACCGAAATTTGTTTGTGGTTTCTTTCCAGTCTCTGGTCCTGGTCTCCAGACTGCCCTATGTCAACCTTTTCCAATCACTGCTACAACTCATCGCACCCGAATACTTTGAGAAGCTAGAGCCCTGCCTGGAGGCCGGTAAGAAATGCTCTTCATTCACGTTTCCATTCAAACCTTTACTTTCCCGCTGTTTGAATACTGCATTGGGTGTTTAGGGTTTGAAATGTGCTGATATCTGTACCGCCGCCTGTCTGTAGTTAGCAGATTTATTTTGTAGTTTCACTTTTAAAAGACTGTGATGCTGTTTTTTCGACATGAAAAAGACATGAAACAGATCGTCGATCACTAGAAAAATCTGGCGTGATTTTCATTTTGTCATCTTGAAAGTCACGTTTGTTCAACTGTATTGTCAGTAGAACTCAGATCAGCATTGTGAAGCTGTATCTGGATGCAGCAGGCAGGCAGGAAGGAAGTGGTTTGTCATTTCACTTTGGTTCCTTTATCATGCAGCAATGACTGGCCAGTGCACCTTTCACTTAACTTCACCAGCTGGTACAACATATCAGTTCTTTGCAAAGGTGTATATTCAAGTTTGTAAACAACTGCAGTTTTCGAGAACATAAAAACAAATAGAAACAAATGCATAGAAGGGTGTTGATCTCAGGGATTGTTTTTTAAACTCACAAGAGGAAGTAGAGCAACTAAAAAAAAACTAAAAAAAAAACTTCCCTTTGTCACAGCGTATTTTTCAGAAGCATGCACTATCTGTTAACATCTTGTATATACTGTTATTATAAATATTTGTGTTTGTGTGTGCCTAATGCAAGTGCCGTGTTTTTGCTGGGTGGAACACAGTTTTGATTTGTTCCTGCTCTTAGTCTTGTAGCAGATTTTGTTTTAGATGCTCATTGAGGATGAATGGCTTGCTCTGGGTCTCGCCAAACCATATTAACTGATCTCAAGATTACACCAACCTCTCCAAATCTCATTACTGAGCCACATATTTTCAACTGATGCATTTCTAAGGTCCTGGATTATTTTAATACTGAATTCTGTGCTGTTTGTCCCTCTGTAGTGTGTAATGAGATTGATCAGTGGCCGGCTCCGATACCAGGACAGACCCTCAACTTACCGGTGATGGGGGTGGTGATGCAGGTAAGGACAGCACACCATACAATACTTGGGGCTGGCTAGGAGTGCAAAGTCTATCCCAAAATCCAATATATATATATATTTATTTTTACTGTATGAAGATCAAGGACAGAGAACACTAAATAATACATGTAGTAATGTTATAATTAGCAGTTACCAATTTTAATACAATGATTAATTTTATGTAATTTATCACAGATACAACTCTCAGAATATTTAAATATTTAAAACTGTAATTACATAGATCTTATCAATTTTACATGAAACAGGAAATGTGTAAGTCAGTGTAGTTGGATCCCTGCATAATGTGAGTTACTACCTTAACAGCAAAAGCATAGAAATCCCCAGCACTGCTTTGCTGCCTGGTTTCATAGGCAAGGACCAAAATAAAAAGAATAACGAAATTAGCTTAACTGCTAAAATAACACATTAATCATAGAAAACGAGGGAGAATATTGTCAATACTTTTCCAGTAAGAGCAATGAGCTATGTTCTTAAAAGTGACAGTGAAATAAGGCACCCGCAATCCTTTTTGCAGATCAGAATCCCTTCCAAGAATGACAAGCCTGGGGCCAGTCCTCTGAAGCAGGCCTACAAGGAGGTATGTGACCTGGCCAAACATTGAACAACCAGTTTAAGATAACCACAAACTTAATAGGGTTGCCTATTTCAAACATGTTTTGATTTGATTAATGAAAAAAGATGTGTGTGTATATTTATAAACTCTAAAATCAGATTAAACAAAATTAATGACTTGACCAATATTTACTTTTACTCAGAATCTTCTTCCAGCTCCCATGGTTCTACCTACGGTCCATGAACTGGACTTATTCCGGTAAGTTTGTGCTGTTGCAGTGATCAGTTTTTTTTATAGAAACTGATATATAAAAGTTATTTAAGTGTTTTCAGATTGTAAATACTAGATACAATATAATTCGCTTGCCTCTGTTTCATGAGTCACAGCAGCTGAGCTCTCCCTTAGGGGTCTCGTCCCCGCAGGCCCTGTTTACATCACTTGTTCAGTTGTTTTTCCATATCCAGGCAAGTGCCTAATAATCATGCAAGTCAGTCAAACAAGGCTTGATTAAAACTGCAAACCTGAGATGTATAAAGAACCTGATACACACTGCTGATCTGTGGCCTTCAGGCATGAAATATGGAAGACTATCAGTCTTGGAGAAGAATCAACAATGTTTTGTTTTGTTGTACTTGTACACCCACCTGAAACCTGAGTGTGATCTATCTGGATTGAATCAAAACTTTTTTTCCACCCGCCAGTAGCAAATTCCATGCCCATTATTACTCCGTGGCACTATTCCATTAGAAACAGAAGGATGCCATCAGCAGTGTTTTTTTTACATTTGCTCTTTGTGAGGGGATTCAATTTGTGATTTTAATCTACATTGAATTACATTTAGTCTTTCTGAGAAATCTTAATGATATATTAATGTAAATTATACATACAAAACAACATCTAGAATCATTTTATCAATGACCCAATCATAACTGTTGCAGCATGGGATATGTCTATGCTGCATTTATTGAGCAGCAAGTGATGTTGCAATGGGTGCAGTATTTTAATTCTATCACTACCCTGCAAACAAACTTACGGAAAAGGTTAATAAATAATCCGCAGAGATAATGTCAGGAAAATGACTGCGCTGGAAAAAGCACAGCCCTTTTTTTTTCTTTGTCTTATTAAATTAATTTATATTCTAATTAAATTGTCATTTAGCTTGTCATTTCTACTAAGGCAGTGATAGCAATGACACCCCATGGCCCTCAAGGTGTGGAGATCCCTTACCTTTAATGATCTGTTCTTCTGTGTCTATTTACTTGAAACTGTTTCCCTGGAAACAAATTTGTCTAAGTGACCCAATCTCTTAAAGGTGTTTCCAGTCCATCCTGATTCACATTCAGATGCTCTGGGAACTGATTTTACTAGGAGAGCCTGTTGTTGTCATGGCACCCTCTCCCACCGTTTCCTCAGAAACTGTACTGGCACTGATCAGGTATGAGCGTCCTCAACGCACTGTGTGCACCCTCTCTCTCTGTCTCTCTGTCTTCATATCTAATAAGGAAAATATTGTGTGCTGTCACTGCTTGATGCACTTTCTCGATCCCTTTTCCAGCTCCATTTCTCCACTGCGATACTGCTGTGATTTCCGCCCCTACTTTACAATCCACGACAGTGAGTTTAAAGAATACACAACCAGGACTCAGGCCCCGTAAGTCGGCATTATGCTTTTCAGTCTTCAATTCTATTATACGGGCTTCAGTACATGTTCATTTCAGAGGCTATGTTTGTTTATATTAAGCCAAAAAGCAAAGGGGTTGACTAAAGGGAAAACAAAACTAGAATACAATAACATTTATTTTTCACATTTCTGGGTTTGCGTAACCTAGTAACTCTTACCAACAATTTCTGACTGTTGGCTCCAGTGTTCCTCAAGTCAGCTACTATGTGGTGAAGATGCCCATTTTGTGCTGTGTGCAATACTATACTTGTTGTCATGTTATTTTGCAGGCCAAATGTGATCTTGGGGGTTACAAATCCCTTCTTCATCAAGACCTTCCAGTACTGGCCTCATATCATCCGTTTGGGAGATCTCAAGATGTCCGGTAGGAGAACAAGAGCGCACGCATTTCTTCAGCACATCTTTAACATCCAGTGATCTCTGAAGTTACCCCTAATGATAGCAAAGGTGGAGAAATGTGTGGTTAAGCAGAAAAGAGTGCAGAGTCAATTATTAGTATTTTTAGAACCGAGTTCTCCTCAGGATAGATCCCGTTCTTCTCTCAGCTCCAAGTGTGTAGTTTTATGAAGGGCTCCTAGTCACTGTGTAGGCAAACCTGAATGAGCTAGAGGCCTGGAATCAACTAGTAATTTAGATCAATTATTTCAATGATGTTTCCTGTTAAGTCATTAAGAGCTCAGAGGGAGTGCAAACATGAAGACCCTGCGGCTCTGTAGAACCAAGAGAAATTGGCACTGAAAACAGATCAGTGCATGCAAATCACTGTGCTGCGCTAGACTTCTTGACACGGTCTTTGATATAACGTTACAATGTAAAGTGTCAACCCCCCCAGTTATTCAGCAGACAGTGTGCAATTCATCATAAGATAATGTCTTTTTTGGTTTTGTTTAATCCCATGAGGAATGGAAAACTCCATTGTTCTACCATTCGCTGGATACTGTCACAAAGATTTTTATTTTCAGATTGTAGTTTTTTTTTGTTTTTGTTTTAGAGCTGTCTCTTCCTATTTCACAGGTGATTTGCCAAAGCAAGTGAAAGTGAAGAAACTGACAAAATTGAAGACCCTAGATACGAAACCAGGTAAATATAGTACTTGGATAATGTACTGTGAGCTAATTGTAAAACCTTAAGAGGGAACTGGGGCTGCTAGACATCTTTACCACTGATTTCTAACCGCAATCACCTAGGATTTGAGGACAGAAAAGGTGTGAATGGCACAGGTTGTTAGAGCAACATTTTAGATTGTTAGAAGCATGTTTTAGAACAGTGGTGGACAATTCCAGTTCTCAGGGGCCTTATGACTAAACTGAGGTCACAAAAAGGTGACTATAAAACTTGCAGGAGCCCAGCCCTCCTGGAATTACCCTGCTTAAGAGTGGCCAACCATGTTCCTGGGGAGCAACAATCCAATTTATAAGTATCCCCAAATCACCCAATACCCTGAACACAGTGTAATATTGATGGATTAGCCCACTAATTGAGTCCGTTAATTGGGTAACCGTTTGATGTCAAGGAAAAACGGAAGGCACTGTGACTCTCTACGACCAGGGCTGGCCAGCTCTGTACTACACAGACAAATATTGTTCTTGTTGTTAATGGTGAGATGTGCTCAGTCGACATGTTTTTCTCCACGGGGACCTCTAGTGGAGGATCCTGATAACTTTTTGTACCTTTAATACTTTGTTCAATACATCCGTCTGTAAACATCTCGCAACAGTTGAGGTGCACACAACCCAAAGTTACCTTTCAGTCTGCCTCCCATATTTGTTCCCACCGTTCCCATGATTACTTGTATTGCCAGCTAAGTTAATATGTTGATTAATGCAGTTTACACTTTGGAAGGAGTTGTGGCACCACCAAACTATGGTCACCCAGTGCTTCAGATTGTGTAACAGCTGTAATGTCATGCACTTGTCTTGACTGTTCCTCAGAGGCTGAACATATGCTTTCCGTATTGTAAGGACATTTTTATGAATAGCTTTTATTTTTCTCCTCAGGTGTATATACAGCTTATAAAACGTTTCTTCACAAAGACAAGGCGCTTATCAAACGGCTCTTAAAAGTAAGTAGCAAGTAAAGTCTGTAGACCATAATTTTGTTAAAGGAACACAACTGTCTTTCTGTAGTCCTCAAGTTTGCGTTCTCACAAAGTGCAGTGTTTGTAGTACTGCCGGCAAAAACGGGGTGACATGAAATTTGGCAAATTATCACTTTGCTTCATAGGAATTACTTGTACAATACAATGCACCAGGAATGCCACTATAGCAGGGGGTGATCAGACCTATGTACTCTATTGAAGGAATGTAAAGACCAGGAAAAGCAGAATGTAAATTGTTTCCTATTTCCAAAGCACCTCCTGAGTTAATTCGTTTTTAAGATCAAATGAATACAGTGCGTTTTATGGTTTGTTTTAATGATTTATTTTCCATTCTTTAACCATTATCGTCTGTAATTATATTAATCTTATTTAGCGTCATGCAAAGCTATCCACCTGGACCCAGCGTGTGTACATAGTGCATTTTAACGGATGTGGTGATTTGGATTTTATTATAATATAAAATTTGACACTGATATATAATGGAGATCAATCTTGACGTGCATACAAGCTGGTTCTGTGCCAGGAAACCCTGCCGTTTATTTCCAGATTGTGGGAGTTTTGACTGATCTCTTCTCGGGGCTTGGCTTGGTCTTCTGAGCACATTTTAATAAGACCTGAAGGAGAAACGTCAACCTCATATCTACAGAGATGAAAGCTGAACATTGCTGGCTACCCACAATGTTGATTTCCTGCTCCTAGTTTCCTCTGCCTGGATTACTTTAAACTGTGCATTTTCAAATTGTGGTGCCTGGAGGCTTGGAGCTGAGGTGCACGTCTGACTTTGGCACTGCTGGAGTCTGAAATCATCTGACTGCAATGTCAAATGAAGAGGAGATTTGCAGAAGCCCAGGCCTGCCTCTCTGCTGGCTTGCGGGTCCTGGTGAAACTGAAACCGTAGCGAGCGCACGCTGGCGCATCAGTTTTCACACTGTAAAGGTTTCTGGCTTGCACCGGGTCATGAAATTTGACCTAAGAGCAACAACAACATAAAAAAGGCCCAGACTTTGATTTATGGATTAAAGAGTCCGAGCCTTATTACCGTCTTCAACAAAGACTGCGTTTTTCACATGAGGCTACGGAAGGTTTTGTTCACTCACATTTTATCACACAGAACAACATCTATAAAAACACTTTACAGACAGCTGTCATTAGTATCTAAAAAGGTAGTGGATTTAATTTTATCACAAGAGGTTGTGTTGTTTTCTCTTTTAGGGAATTCAGAGGAAGAGGCCATCAGAAGTGCAGAGTGCAATCCTGAGAAGACACTTGCTAGAGCTGTCACAGAGCTTCATCATACCACTGGTGAGGGAAACGTACATTCCAGATTAACGTTTTAAACCGAAAGTACCTTTACAGCCTGGTTGCCTGTATCTGTTATTACAATAGAATACAATGCTGCTGAATATGTTGTTATTGTTAATATTTTTTCAGTTCCTTGTTGTAAGCCTGTGCACTCCAGATACTTGGTTTTGTTCTTAATATCAGACCAATCTTTTTGGTCAGTAGTATTTGAATTCAGAACATAATAGAACCAGTTTCAACGAGTCATTAAGAACATAAGAACACAAGAAAGTTTACAAACGAGAGGAGGCCATTCGACCCATCGTGCTCGTTTGGTGTCCATTAATAACTAAGTGATCCAAGGATCCTATCCAGTCTATTTTTCAGCTTCTACCACATCACTGGGGAGTTTGTTCCAGATTGTAACAACTCTCTGTGTGAAGAAGTGTCTCCTGTTTTCAATGTGACTCTGAATTGGTATCAAGCGAAATGTACTGAAAAAAGTAATTGAATGCTTGGAGACTGACCCATAGTTACCTATACTGTGAATCTATGGTACATCTACATAGCTGCACACATCCCTAGTGTTTTGTCATTAGTAACGTTCGTAACATAGTAACATTGATTTCCCTAATTATAAACTGGAGGAAAAGTGATGTAATTTTTCAGGATTGCAGTAGGTCATAAAAAGCCAGGCAAGCTTATGTTCTTTCTTGTGGCTGCCTGAGGAAATTAAGCTTGGCAATGGTCACATTCAAGCTACTACTTAAAATCACAACAAACTGTACAGCCATGCAGAATGACTGAAGTAAGAATATGTCCCTCAGCCTTATTTCTGTATCATGTCTTTCCATGGCCAGCTGCATCTCTCACACTTTTTCCCCTTGGTATTTTCACAGGAGCGGTACGTGGCGAGCCTCATGCCACTCCAGAGAGCTGTGACGCCTTGGAAGGTAGGTTTGAAAAGTGTTGTTTCCTTACAGAATAGAAATGACATTTAACTCAACTGATTTCACTCTTCACATTCGACTTTTGAGATGTATCCTGTTCTAAATGAGTTCTGAATGTATTTGATTAATGTTTCTCCAATGTTTTACTGTGTGGGTGTTGGGTGGCCCTGGGTTTCTAATGTGAGGAGCTGTTGTTTGTTTTTTATAGAACCCTCCTCAAATTCGCCCGTTCAGCCAGGAAGAGTTCATGGCCACCCTGGAGCACGCTGGGCCTCAGCTCACCTCTGTGCTGAAAGGGGACTGGATGGGTCTTTACAGGTAGCACACCTCTCTGCTTCCCTAAAAAAAAAGCCCAGCAGACCTATTGATTCTTAACCTATTGATTCACAAAATGTCAGCGTTGAAAGTGAAATATTGGATATGTCATTGTGTAGTCTAATTACTTATATGTGATATTTGGATGCATCTGATACTTTTTTTGAGTGCGTGCCAGCAGTGCATATTTAGAATCGATAGAAAAAGGAAAATAAATGATTAAATGCTTTTTGTAATCCAGTCAGAACACTTGCGGTCACAGGGACCAAAACATGGAAAAGGTGCAGTCGCACTTAATGTGATTGTTTATCTATAGTAAACATCAGCTCATCCTTCCTAGCACAGCCAAAGCCTCACTCAGGTCAACTTAAACTTGATGATGGAGAAGTCTTGCACGTTTGTTCCCACATATTTTTAGAGAATTTTCCATTTCCATTAATTTATTTTTGGGTAAATGTGTCTTTTTGCTATCTATATGCAAGAGGCAATAAATAAGCTGTGTCTTCTGGCTGTTTATTATTGGTTTATTTTCTCTCCTTAGACGATTTTTCCGATCCCCTAACTTTGACGGCTGGTATCGCCTACGGCACAAAGAGATGACCCAGAAGCTGGAGTGTCTTCATTTGGATGTGATCTGCGAGGCTGTAAGTCACCCACAAACACCGCAAGAAGTCAAGGCGTTCTCCTTCAGCAAACCAACTCAAATGTCCTTTTCTATTATTTCCACTTAACCATCCACTGGCTTGGAAAATTATGAAAATTGATCAAATTGCAAAATGTTTTTTCCCTCCAAAAATATTAGAAAACCTTCTATTTCCTCACAGTTCGTATGAAATCCATTCGCTTTTTTCTAAAGGGACCTTTTTTGTCTCCAGGACTTGCTGGCGTGGATTAAAGATAAATCGGAAGTGGAAATTGTGGATTTGGTCCTGAAACTACGAGAGAAGCTGGTAATTAGAACCTCTTTTGCTGTCCAATTAATAATAATAATAAAAAGTATAATAATTTAAAGCTACCAATGGCCAAATTATATATGAATGTCTTTATAATCATTTTTATCAATTCACAATTCTGCCGCTTGCCTTTTATTCTCTCTGCCTTGCTCCTCCCAAGCTTCGCCCCCGTCTCTTACTGTGCAGAGACTCCCTGTTATTGCCCGTCTTCAATTCAAGACACTTGTCCGTACCCACCACTCTCTGCGTCTGCTCATCTCTCTATATCCCTTTTCTGTTTTACATCCATAATTTGACATGGCAACACTTTACTCCCATATAATAACACTGTTCAGAACAGATAGTTTGGGGGATAGTCACTCATTCTTCTGTTTTGCAGTGTTATAAATATTGAATTGGTCCCTGCTGTGTGCCCTGTACATAGTCCCTGTGAGTGAGATCAGAAAATGAATAAATATACAGTTATCCTGCATTATTCCAGCAAGTTCCAGACAAGTATTGAAATTTGATGTAGAGAGATGCTGGCATCAAACTGTGATGTGTGAAGGAAGCAATTTAAATAGACAACATGTTTTGCTCAGACGCCCGGCCGGCCCTTGCTGTGTTTGTGTTGTCAGGTGCGAGCACGTCTGCAGCAGCTGCCGGTCAAAGACGAGGTCCTTCAGCAGCTGGAGCTCTACATACAGACCATCATCGGCTCCCTGCCCAAGGACCTGCAGGCTGTCCTCCATCGCCACTGACCAGCCAGCCCGGACTGTCACGAGACAGAGTGCTGTTCCCTCTTCTCAATGCAGTATGAGCCTAATGTCTTAAACACAAAAACCACTCCTACAGAGATGTATGTATTATAATGTATCTATAAATGTATGTATGTATGTATTTATTTATTAGGTTAGAACACACCCTCTCCCAAAGAAAAACCAACAACATATAAATACATTGTGTGCGTGTGTGTACTATCAAATATAGGGTTTAGAATCAATGTCCTTCAGAACAAAAATACCAGATTTCAGATTGTACGTTTCATTTTACAAAATGCTTAAAGCCAGATAGCAGACATAGTCACAGATATTAGGATATTCAAGATTTTGTATTAAGTCGCATTACTACGTGAGTTCAATTGCTACACTCTTTTACTGACAGCCAAGAGAAATTATATACCTCATTAAACTAATTTTATGAATGTGTTGTGTACAATGGCATTCCTGAGTGAAGTATACCTAGGTTTTATTAATCATTTTTAATAAAATTAACAGTAAAGATAGCTTTATTTAGTTTAATACAGTGTAAAAAACGGTTGTATTTTGTATTTTCTCTTCAGTGCATAGTCTGAAACAAAATTCACATACATGAATGCACCAGATGGTGTGTTGCTTAAGTAGATAAACTAATCTAGGTTGTCTTCTTGGCTTTTTAATGACATTCTGCACATAAAGCCTACTACTAGTAGTCTATTCATGTTATGTGGTATGTTACCATTGCAAGGTACTGTATTTATCAGGGAGAGTGATTCCATGATTACCTTTTCTTAGAAAATATATCTATATATATCTCTGCTTTACTTTTGGCTTCAAAAAAACACAAAATGCCACTTGTTTTAAAGGGATCGCTTCTCATTTTAGCCTATTACCTAACAAAACTTTCTCACCTAAAAACATTGCAGGGTTTATCAATCTCTTTTGTTTTTTTGTCTTTTTGACTGATTGTTAAATTAATGTGGTGTGATCCAGTGCTCTCAAACCCTTATCCTGGAGAGCCCCAGTCCAGTTCATAGGTCTCCCTGAAATCACTAATCTCTAAAGACTGGTAAAATGTTCATTATTGATATATTAGGCTAGTCACTTCTTCTATAAGGGAGCTTTATTCCTTAATTAAGGCTAAAGACTATTATTTTTTGATAGTCTCTAAATTGCTGAAATGTCCAAAGCAATTCTGTTTAATTGATTAGAATGAAATGTTTCCAAGTCTTTGTAAATGTTTGATTTAAGGGTGACATAAAACCTGTTGGATTGCGGTTCTGTAGGACCAGGGTTGGATACCTCTGCTCTGATCTAACTAAATTAATTTGTCAAAACGTGTACAAAGTACTGCAATTCCAGATTCAATGAAATGAGGGCAGCACAGAGAATTTAGCTGCAATATATGTATTGCTGCCGCTACAACAGCATGACTGTGTGGGCTGCGACAGAAATGGTCTTTGCTTTATGATTTTGCATTGTGGCATTATTTGAATGCTTATCCAATTTATTAATGCATGCACACCTACATTGTTATACAGTCCTACACCATGTAAGTCATGCATTTTTTGTTTTGTATGTTTTGGTAGGATGCTTCATCTCACCGCATACAGCCAGATGCATGTCTGTTCAGAAATGGTTTTCTCACTGTCATAATCAAGCAAGATGGCATTGAATTCCACTCTCACAGACCCCAGGGAGGTACAGTCAATCGCCATTTCCATCTGTTCATGATTTCCTATATAGAAGAACCACTCCACACACCAGCAACTTTTTTACACAGTGTCCACAAGAGAGCATTACTCCATCTCAAATAGTTGTGTACCCTTCGCACAGTATTTCACAATACTTGAAATGAAAAAACACCACCACCCTACTGGTATAAATAAGATTGTATGTCAATCTTAAGGGGAGACCGCTGCTTTTTCTTGTGCAGTATAATTACATCAACCAGCCATTTGTCTTATCAAAGCTGCCAAAGAATTTATACCCAGTACGTTAAGAATGTAATTCAACTGTTGATTTAAAGATTTTGTATTGAAATCAATCCATCTGTTTGAACATCGTGAGCTGTTATATTATGTACGTAGTTGGGATGAGCAACTACAGACATGGGTGACAGCAGCACCCATTGTGGTTTGATTGTTCTTTATTACAATGTTATAACAAGAAAACAGACGTTTCTAGAGCCAAGCATTTTAACATGTGGTGTGGCCCCCCGTGTTCCAATGCGTTAGTAGATGGAAAAAAGTACAAAATATTGCTATTTAACAAGCACAAACATCTATTGCATTACCTATTTTTTCAATTCAGTGATGCATTTCTTAATTAAAATACTGGGAATAAATTCTAAGAAAAACATACTTTGATGTAATAGCATTGTAGACCATTTTCTTTATTTTTTTAAAAAATATATATTGTTACGTATGATTGTTTCATTAGCATTTGCAATGCAATGTTCTCTTCTGGAGGGGTGTGCAATAGTGGTCAGTGTACAGTTGAACCAAAGTCAGGCTGCAGTGAAGCTGCTACTGCAGGGGAAACTCAACCCGTCTCCAATAGCAGTCGTTTTTGTGATTTGTAAACCTTATTTATATTGGACACTGTAGGCCTGGAAAGAGAGGCTGAAAACTTCCTACACAGGGCGCACCCCTCTTCCTGTATATATTTGGTCTCTATCAATGTGAGGGGATCTGGTTTTATTTCTTATTTCTATGCTGGTTTATTTTTATTCATCCTGTCGAATGTAAGAGAGCAGGCTGCTCGTGATTTTAAATGGGTGTGTTTGCAGCTGCGTTCTGCTTTATTTGTGAAAGACACACATGGTGAAGCAACACTGGAGTGTTTGAAGCAACAGGTAACGCAGATATGGTGTTGTTTCCTTCTAGAGCTCGACTGTATTATGAATCGGTTTAAAATGTATGGTAGTGTAAAATAGCTTGTGGTGTTTTTCCCCCTTGGTAAATTTCTGTGAAATGGTTACTTTTATGGATGTTACGTTTGAACTAGTCTGACACTTGGTACAAAAGAATGTGAAACAAACTTACTAATAAAAACTGAAAACTAATATTGTGATCACTTATTCTTACATCACAATCCAAGAACCAGAAAATAGTTGCATATGACAGCAACTGAAAGACAGCCTGGGCATGCTGTCTGTGGGGTTGTTACAGATCAGACGTAGTTCTTTTGATATTTTCAATCTCCTGAAGTCTGCTTTCTCAGCATAACAAAATTTATAAGAACATAAAGTTTACAAATGAGAGGAGGCCATTTAACCCAGCACACTGGTTTGGTGTCTGTTAATGATCCAAGGATCACATCCAGTCTATTTTTGAATGTTCCCAAATGATATTATATAATTTAATGTATAAATCATTTGCATTATAAACAGCAACACAATGATTTTTGCTCAAAGGAAATATCTGGAATATTGAATAATATTGACAACACACATAACACACATAATTATCAGACAAAGGTTATACACCTATCAGCCATAACATTATGACCACTGACAGGTGAAGTGAATAACACTGATAATCTCGTTATCATGGCACCTGTCAGTGGGTGGGATATATTAGGCAGCAAGTGAACATTTTGTCCTTGAAGTGATGTGTTAGAAGCAGGAAAAATGGGCAAGTGTAAGGATCTGAGCAACTTTGACAAGGGCCAAATTGTGATGACTAGACAACTGGGTCAGAGCATCTCCAAAACTGGAGCTCTTGTGGGGTGTTCCCGGTCTGCAGTGGTCAGTACCTATCAAAAGTGGTCCAAGGAAGGAAAAGCGGTGAGCCGGCGACAGGGTCATGGGTGGCCAAGGCTCAGTGATGCACATGGGGAGCGAAGGCTGGCCCGTGTGGTCCGATCCAACAGACGAGCTACTGTAGCTCAAATTGCTGAAAAAGTTCATGCTGGTTCTGATAGAAAGGTGTCAGAACACACAGTGCATCACAGTTTGTTGGGTATGGGGCTGCGTAGCCGCAGACCAGTCAGGCTGCCCATGCTGACCTGTCCACTGCCGAAAGTGCCTACAATGGGCACGTGAGCATCAGAACTGGACCACGGAGCAATGGAAGAAGGTGGCCTGGTCTGATGAATCACGACTTCAAGGTGTTCAATCCAATCGAGCATCTGTGGAATGTGCTGGACTAACAAGTTCGATCCATGGAGGCCCCACCTAGCAACTTACAGGACTTAAAGGATCTGCTGCTAACGTCTTGGTGCCAGATACCACAGCACGCCTTCAGAGGTCTAGTGGAGTCCATGCCTCGACGGGTCAGGGCTGTTTTGGCGGCAAAAGGGGGACCTACACAATATTAGGCAGGTGGTCATAATGTTATGGCTGATCAGTGTATGTATGTATATAATGCATACATACAGACATGCACAAATTTAGACCTATATTCTAAAATCCAGTCATTTCAGAATAAAATGAATGAGTCTTTAAGAAGAGTGAGAAGAGATTCTAAAGATGCATTATAGATTAAGTCATGGCTGAGTTTTCATGGGAGTTTCAGTAAAGCACTTGTATCACTTAAAGCACATCCTTTGGCCCAGCTGAATTTTACAAGACAATGCAAATCACAGTTGGTAAACTTGAAACCCATTCCAGCTGCAGACTTTTGCAACTGGAACAGCTGTTGTAACTGCAGGAAGGCATTATAGATTGGACACCGTCCTCTCCCTAATGTCCTTCCTTACAGACATTTTACTTCACAAGAAAGAACACATTAAACCATACTTTTGTCATGGTCATCCCCACATGCCATAATGAATGAATAACAAAGGGCCAACTTTCACCAACCCCCAAAACTAGTATCAAAAGTGCTGGAGAGCCTTAAGAAGATATCAGTCTTGTTTTCTATTTCAGCAGTCTGAGCTGAATTTCTTTCTTACTATCTTGAGATTAATTTGACCCAAAGAGGTAAGATGCATGCAAAATACAGAAATTAGCAGATGAACATTACATTCAAAACAAATTTGTGCCTTGTCACGGCTCTGCTCAGCTGATATCTTAAGTAGGTCACAATTATGACATGAGCACCAATAGTCTTATGGTCTTTATTACCATTGTCTGCAGTCTCGAATTGGTTCACAATTGATGCAATACAGCCACCTCGAGCTGTATGTGTAGATGGTCCTTGTAAACTGTAAATACAACCTACCTCACCTCATTTCACATGCTGCTCATAAAGGTTATTGCCTCTTTGTAGGTCCCGCCCTGTGTTTGTTTTAGTTCATAGCTGGTAAGTGCCTTCACCTACAACACCTGTCCCAGAGATGCCACAATTACTACCCCACTGCTCTCCCTCCACAGACTAATACAGGAAGTCACTTCAGAGTGGGATAGTGCTTTGCATTATTTGGATTTGTGATAAATATGCAATATATCCATCTGTGAACCCAGGAATTCACATTCACGCTTAAAGAACTTACTTTACAGACGTTTTTCATCTTGGTTAGACTGGAAGATATTTTAAAAGAAAATGAGTGAATGCATTTTTTTCTTTTGGTTAATTTTCCTTTCACTTGCCCAGTTTTTATCGGTTTATAACTTGACTGACTTAAGATCAAGAATGCCCCATAAACCCTGCTATGAGCCAAGCCAAGATCTGACACTTGGCTCTGAAGAAGACAATAAACATTTATTTGCTGAAGTTCATAAACCTTAATCGCCTTGGAAACAGAGAATTTCTTTCATATATGAAAAATACAGATTGGAAGCAAAAATAAATAGTTTATAAATAGCTTTTAGAAAATCGCCCTCATTAGATATTAAATAGAAATTCAAATGATTTCACAATGTTTTGATCTTCAAGTAAGGGTTTTCAGTCTTTTCCCAGAAAGCATTTTGCCAAGTACGTCTGGTTTCTTAGGGTTCATAACTGTTAGTTGAGTCTGTTACACTTCCTATCAAGAGGATCCCCCCCCAAAAATGCTTAATTTTCTGCTCATTATTCCTTGACTAGGTATGCTTATGTTATTGTCAGGGACTCATCGTAGAAAGCTCTTCGGTTTTGTGTCAGTAATCCAACACTCTCTCCAAGAGCAACGTCACGGAAATTACGGCGTAACCATCCGTAAACTATACTGTTGAAGAAACCCTGAAGAGACATGGTCAGAGCCTGAAAAGAAAAATATAGCACTTAAAATGTAACACTTCATGAAGTAAAAAAAAAAAAAAAAGTGAATTTACACTAATAGTTTTGCACTTTGTATTAGTGGTGACATCACAGACATTTTCATATTGTACAATTTCCAAGAGTACAGAATTGATATATCCATTCTTAAGGTAAATATGCATACTGTTGCATATGGAAAGAATGCATGAGTAATAAATATACAGCTCTGGAAAAAATGAAGAGACCAGTGCAAATTTTTCTTAAATTAGCATCTCTACATGTATGGCAGCCATTCCATTCCATTCATATTTTTATTTGGAATTTGGGAGAAATGTTGTCAGTAGTTTATAGAATGAAACAAAAATGTTCATTTTACCCAAACACATACCTATAAATAGTAAAACCAGAGAAAGTGATAATTTTGCAGTGGTCTCTTTTTTCCAGAGCTGTATATACATTTATAAATATACTGTGTATATATATATCAAACATTCTTACCTGTATAACATAAAGAGCAAAAAGCCTCTTCTGGCTCATATTAAATGAAAGTATGACAAGAACAAAAGCTGTGGAAGAGAAAAAACAAACATTAACACATAAGGAATAAACATCTGAATGTGAAGAATTCAGCAGCCAAAGTAACTTCATGAAATGTTTTTGAATGTGAGGGTCAAACAATAATAATAATAATAATAATAATAATAATAATAATAATAATAGAGTGGAAACCTGGTGTCCAGCAGATAAATACGACGAGCACAATGGAGCGCGCTGTACAATACATCCCTCTGAGGTGTCTCCGGCTGAATCCGTCTCCTTCCACAAGGAATAAACACTCCTCTTGTTGTCTGTGGTACCACTTTTTCACTTTGCAATATACAACCTGAGGAGTGACAGGATTGAAGGAAGTTTAAAAAAAAAAAAAGTCTACTCCACCTGAAAAAAGTAAGGTGCTGGTTCACAAGGCTGTAACAATAAGCCATTTAGAAAGAGGGTCAAATTATTTCTAATTAACCCTTTTTTTACCACTGGTGACTTAGTGCTACAATAATTTTCATAAAGCAACCTTGAGAAATGCATTGATTGCAGCTGACATTTATGACTAAAGCAACGGAGACAAGCTCTGAAGCTACTCTGTATCATATCAAAAGAGAAAGTAAACAGTTTATGGACAGTTTAATTTTGTTGGAAGAATGTATTAATTCAAAGTTAGGGTGACCCTATCTCCCCACTATGCAGCATACCTTGAGGGTTTTCAGTTTGCCTATACATTTAATGACATTAACAAGTCAATCATTTCACAATCACCAAGACAAATCAGATGATCATTGCTTCTGATGTGATCAAAAGGAAAAACAGCATGTTAGCAAGTTTTGATTGACTACCAGAAGATAAATTGCAACCTTAACATATTTTCCAATGCAAAAAAATAAAAATGAAATAAATGGTTAATAACCATAATCAAAGTAAATGGAATGCTTCACCTGCAGTCATGACTATGCAAAATGCACAGATCTTCTTCAACAAATTATAAAGACAAAAGATGTTTCATTGCATCTTCTGCTTACATGAGAAACTCTGATCAACTGTTCATTTGTAAAGCAGCTGATGTGGGTGTCTTGTGTGTCATGCACTTCAGAATTACTCTTGGCAAGCGTGTGCTAATTTACGTTAATTTCTCTCAGTTTAAGGGAAAACGTAAAACCCTGTTTTTTCTCAAAGTCTCCTGGTCATTATGGAGTGAAATCTATCCTATTAAAAAGTATACACCGATCAGCCATAACATTATGACCACTGACAGGTGAAGTGAATAACTCTGATAATCTCGTTATCATGGCACCTGTCAGTGGGTGGGATATATTAGGCAGCAAGTGAACATTTTGTCTTCAAAGTTGATGTGTTAGAAGCAAGAAAAATGGGCAAGCGTAAGGATCCTATCAAAAGTGGTCCAAGGAAGGAAAAGCAGTGAACCGGCGACAGGGTCATGGGCGGCCAATGCTCATCGATACACGTGGGGAGCGAAGGCTGGCCCGTGTGGTCCGATCCAACAGACGAGCTACTGTAACTCAAATTGCTGAAAAAGTGAATGCTGGTTCTGATAGAAAGGTGTCAGAACACACAGTGCATCGCAGTTTGTTGCGTATGGGGTTGCGTAGCCGCAGACCAGTCAGGGTGCCCATGCTGACCCCTGTCCACTGCCGAAAGTGCCTACAATGGGCACATGAGCATCAGAACTGGACCACGGATCTCAATCCAATTGAGCATCTGTGGGATGTGCTGGACAAACAAGTCCGATCCATGGAGGCCCCACCTTGCAACTTACAGGACTTAAAGGATCTGCTGCTAACATCTTGGTGCCAGATACCACAGCACACCTTCAGAGGTCTAGTGGAGTCCATGCCTCGACGGGTCAGGGCTGTTTTGGTGGCAAAAGGGGGACCTACACAATATTAGGCAGGTGGTCATAATGTGATGGCTGATTGGTGTATAAGGTGCCATTAATTTCATCCCAATACAATTTATTACAAACTCACGGTGCAGCAGGTTAACACCCCCAGTACGTATAGAAAGAAGAGTGCGTTCTCCAGGTCTTCATACCATACAGGCTGTAAAATAGGAATACAAATCAGTACCAAATCAGCTTTCCTACAAATGCATCAAGTATCTATAAATTAATTGTAAGACATTTATGTTTTGTCCCTGTTCTTGTTAAAAAAACAAAACATACTTACACTGTGACAGATATCACTCTTCTGCATTAGTAAAATGCAGCTGCACCAAAATAAAGAAAAAGATCAGTTAACTAATTCCAGTAGCGTAAAGGAAAGCCTAGTGAACTCCCAACACTAATTTAAAACATGCCCCTAATACCAGTTCAAAACAGAGAATAGCATTAACTCTAAACTAGTATAACATTTAATAAAACCTTCACCTTAACCCACAGGAAGACCTAACCCTTACCTTATCATACATCTAAACAAAGAATTCCTAATAATATAAATTAAATTTAACCCTACCTCTAGACTCATACACCAAACTCATACCCTGACACAAAATAACCTGAACCTTCACCCTGAACCAAGACACAGCTGACTTTACATCTTGTGTTTAAAATTTGACCAGAAAATGAAACTGAATCCTACATTTATGTCTAGGCAGCACTGTGGAGTATTGGTTAGGGCTATAGACTTGGGTGGGCCAGTGCTGTTGTACCCTTGAGCAAGGTACTTCACTTAGATTGCTCCAGTAAAATGCCCAGCTTTATAAATGGGTACAAATGTAAGTCACCCTGGATAAGAGTGTCAGCTAAATGACAAATAATGTAATAATGTAATGTAATGTCTAATCCCAACTAGAAACCTAAACCTACCACTAATCCCACAAAACCTAACCCCAGCCCCCAGCCTTTAGTAAAGCCCTAACTCAACATATAATCCTAAATGTAACCCTTGTAAATCCCTAAATCTAACTCCAACCCTGACTTTATTTGAGTAGAAAATGAAACCTAAATCTGACATTTCATCCAGCTTTATCTAAACCACAACTGTAACCCAACTTCAAACCTAATTATAACCTCCTTCTTCTTGTTCCAACTGTAGTATGATTATCCAGATGACATGATTAGATTTACCTGGTGCAGTAAAACGCATTGTCACTGGCTACACTTTCACGTTTAAGGTCTGTCCATCCCTGAACTGGGATTATTGCTGCAGGTGAATTCCTCAAGGGAATCACTACGGTAACCATGAACAGCCCTGGGATAGCCCTGGGGAAAGAGTAACACGTCACTTAGATAATTTAGGACTCAAACACAATGCAATCATAATTGTATATATTTATAGCCACAGTGTATACAATTTCATACACATATGTGGGTTTACATATAATTATTCTATGTTAATTAGCTCAATTATTAATTCAATGTCTATACAAGATATATTTTTTTATCTGAATAAGTCTTAAAATCACCATAATTACAGCGTTACGGTTACATTTATTTAGAATATTTAAATAAACACTTAACATATGTATTTGACTGAATGCCTGTGCTTTACTACACTGGACCATGGGAATATCATGACATACCATGACAAATATAAATGAAATGTAAAGCATAAATATGCATAAGAGTTCTTTAAAGTTTCAAGATGAACTGCACTTGCAACCATATCTGCTTTCACTTCAAGCTGTTAGTCTCCAACAAGAGGATATGGGAAATTTCACCCAGTTAGGGTTAAGTTTAGGTGTATTCAGATTCCAGTAACAAGTATCGGTACCCACTGGGAGAACAAAAAAAGTGTTATCTTTTGTCACAGGAGTTAAGGAGACAAAATCACATGCTTTGTAGTTAATGAATAACAGTCTTGGGATAAGCTCAGTTCTTCAGAGGCAGTGACGGTATTGAGGGTATTGATAGTGCAAAAGGGTCAATCTATTGATCAAGTATCTGCTTTGGGTCTCTACTCCAGTGTGTGAATCTCAGTGACAAAACCATTCTGATCATTGAAATGGGAGGAAAATGTCACTTTATTCCTTGTATGGCTTACGAAAATGGGTCCTTACCAGGCAAGAAAGTACAACAAGTAGAGCGTCTCTTTCCTTGACCTGAGGTTTGAGTGTGACTAGAGGATGGAGAAAGAGAGTTTTCAGTTTTGAAATAAAGTAAGGAGCTAGCATCTCGTATCAGCTGTTTTGAAAGCATGATGCGTTACCTGTTCGTCAGGTTCTGAAGATTCCCTCCAGCCGCTCACTGCTTCCTTAGCTTCATAAGAATACACCATAACCAGCAGGAATGATATACTGTAAAAACACTGTCAATGGAAAGGCAGATGTGTCATTATCCTGCACCTTTCACAGCCTTGTTTTTATTATTTTCCTATGGTGCTTTGAGCAGCCACGTTAAAAAAGTGACTTTTATAATCTGTATTATATATTCACCGGTGACTCGGCAGTCTGAATGGAAAGAAGGACTTTGCACCAGTTACCACATTTTTGGTTGATTTATATATTTCCATGTCTATCGTCTGAAACTCTGAGGGAATTCAGCCATATTAGCTTTTGTAAATTTTTCATAAAACACGTTCTAGTTCTCATATTTCCTGTATCTTTTATAACAGTTATAAAAGTAATTTGGACTGCATAACAGCCAGGTACTCACATATGCCAGAGGTATGCTGTATTCACAAAACTTGTAAGATAAAAACAGGGTCTCCCCTGGGAGAATATTGATTACACTAGTAGAGAGGAGCACTGCAGCTGCCAGGAAATCGGCCAAAGCGAGCTGGAACAGCGGACGGACCTGCGGACACACGTACAAGCAATGATTAGTACAGCACAGTGTTGTACCCATTCCAGTAGCAGTTTGTTTTTTTAGTTCTACCCCTGTCTATTCCCAAGATCTGTGAATCTTCTCTAATTTAAATTCAGATGTGTCAATCAGATAAGCAAAATGTGTGGTGATCCACAGCAACAGCAAATATATATAGTTCTGTGAGTGTTTGAAACTCAGGTACCAAGAGAAACAAACATATGGCAAAATGTTAGTGCCATAGATTAACCACGGAGGTACAATAAAAAGGTATATTTTATTGAGCCACATGAACAATTAAATCAGAATTACATAAGAGACCGATGCAGATATCAGGCCAACTTTATCTGCCTGAGCCAACAGTAACTTTCCTGGGCAATATTATTTGCAGATCCAGCCTTAGTAGGGCACCACCATTCTAAAGCAGAATCAGTCCTAGACCAGAGTGTGCACACACCTCGTTAAATCAATACAAAGTAAAACCAGCAAGTGCAAAAGGGGAACGGGCATTTTTTTTTTTTTTTTCGGGAAAGGAGAAGTGGTGGAATCAGTTGCTCACAGTAGCATGACTAATCAATCTACTTCAACATCTGCATTACTTGGACTAGATCAGAAGGCGCTATGGTCCACCTTTGGCCAGGGGAGCACTTGAAGATTGTGCATTTGGACACAACAGTTTAATTAACGGTTTATTGAAAACCATGGTTAGCACCCAGGTCAGGAGAGTCAGTCAGTCTAGACAGGGTGAATTGAGTTTCATAGCACTGAGGTGGTCAACTGAAGAGGTATCATTTATGTCTGCAGTAAATCAATGGTGGAGTGGATTGACTGACTTTAGGTACAAATAATACCCTCTCAAATGGCCTTAGATCAACTAATAAATTGTATAGATGGAGACAGTACTTTGTAAAGTGAAAGGTTTGCTTTAATGCATTAAGACAACCGGTAAACCTAACCAAACAATAACACTGGCACTCACTGTTCCCGTTTCACCTCAGAATGCTTGAGGCGAAACAAACCACCATGCCTAAAACTTCTTCTTTTGACAGCAAGAGAGGCATTGTGTTTTACTGCTCAAAGATCTTGTGTTGCATGAGAAAAAGGAACCAAAAATAATCAAACCATTTCAGAAATAAATTAGCATTTTTCCAGTCTAATTGTAGTTGCCAGGATTGTGTACTGGGACAAAGAGTCAAGTAGATTATTTTGACCGCAAGTCAATTCCCGTTGTCAGTAGTAGAGGTTTTGCACATGTAAAATGTCAGTGGCATTAGATTAATCAAGGAGGTAAACTGACATTACATGTTCTTGAGTCCCACTAATAGTATAATAGTAAAGGGTTTAATATTTATATATTTATTAACCTACTTGATCATCAACACATCTCTTCTTTATCAGTGAAACAACTATCACAGAACCACTTCCGATCAAACTGTATAAAAAAGAAAGAAAATACATACATTAAATAAATTTTATCAGCATCTGAGGCAACATAATATTTCTGGTGTCTTCTAATATTAAGTAACACCTACTGCCAGCTGTTCTTGTTGGTTTTATTATTTAGTCATATAACTGCATGCCCTTTACTGATAGGCTAAATGCTAAAAGCCAAAGAGACACCCCCCAAAGGATTATTATTTGATTTATCATAGATTACCAATATGATAGCGCTGTTTGGGGCAGTGATTTAAAATAAGGTTTTTGTTTGTTTCTCAAAAAAGCTATAAAGGAGCATTAAAAAGAAACTTGGAATGAAAACAGTGTAACAGCCCTGTGATCAGACAGTTACTGCTGTGATCCTCAGACAGTCACAGACGGGCAGACTTGGCTGCAGTCCTAAAGGAAGTGCTATGGAGGTGTGCTCTCTACCAAACCATTATCATCTCAGGTTAATAAACTTAACCGTACTACTGCACCCCAAGGAGCTGGCACCCGGTGGGAGCAGACGGAGATTATCCGAGTTTGGTTCCGTCCCCATAGACTCTGTAACTTGGCACAAACCACTGCTTCTATTTAGGTTAACATTTTAACTGTTATGTAACTGACAGATGAAACTACAAAGAATATATCAGCAACCAAACAGAAAGTAAAGTTTGAACCACGTATCAAGGCTTTTTTAGCAGTAATTGTGTTGCATGTGTTGGGGCCCTAAGATAATATCAGAGTAAGATATAGCATAAGTAGGTCATTTACATAGTTTTAATTCAAGTGCAGGCTTATGATTATTTCAAAATATATTTTTTAAAGACCATACATTAAAAAAAGTCACTTTATCCTTCATTACAGAGTCCAAGATGTTAGGTAATGTGCTTGAATGCAGCTGCAACATAGGGTAAGGGGGTGCAGAGGAATATCTTACCTTAATGATAATGATGATATATACACTTCAGCCAACACTTGGATCTGAAAGTAAGATTCAATTCAAGTATTTGAGTTTGAGAATTAATTTAAATTATACTACAAAGAATATAGTGGAAGAATATGTCTTGAATATGCATTACTTCTGATTTGAAGTTTATACCATATAGGTTCTGCCCCACTTTATCATTTTTTTTTACTTTATTTCACAACACACGAGAAAGCATTTCGTTTTGGCACCAGATTGCACAGTCGCACTGCAGCAGTTTTCATTACTTGAAATTGCATGTTACAGTCGCAATAGAGTATATTGTTCTGCAATAAATGCGCACACGCATTAGATGTTGGTATTTTATGTAACATAGCCGTGTGTTCTTTAATTATATATTATAAAGCTTCTGTTCTTTCAGTTTATTGTATAACTCCAGGTTTAAACACCCTTAGATGAACCACATCAGGTCACCCATCAATGGTCAGGTAACTACCAAGCCCTGCTTAAAATGCAGTTGCTTTTAGTCCGCCTTAATGCATCTCATTCTTACTGCCATTGTTTCCCCAAGCAAACTGTGCATTTCTTCTATTGAATTCGTACTGTTCAAGTCGCATTTCTGCAGTTATAGATAGATGTATTTACAGAAGACAGACAGCTACAGATAGATAGAGAGAGATGATTTATATCACATAAGAAGTACAGTTCTTGAACTTCCTCTACCTGTGTGTAGGATAGCGTGCTGTTACTCAGGGGCGCAGGCTCTTGCGCCGTCATCTTGAACTCAGGACTGAGTGGCTCCTCGGCTCTTCTCTCGCAGGCACGGCCGCCGGTGGCACAGAGTCGGTGTTTATTTGTCTCCAATCCGTTTTATGAGCGAGTCCCCCGCCTCGGGACGCGCATGCGCATCACCCGCCCGCTCACCTGCGAGAGAGAGAGGGAGAGAGAAGGAGGGAGGAGAGGACGTGTGTCAGCGCTGCTTTGCTCTTGCTTCAGGTCGGTATCGTCACAATGCTCCCCATCGACATTCTCTCTGCGTGTGTCGTGCCCTGTCGGAGTTGTCGTTTGTTTTTTTAGCAATGCAGTGATCTGTTTTCTTGCGTGCGTTTCTGCCCATGTAATCCTAAGCATGCCCAATTTCAGGACACGCCGATGGGATATTGGTATGAACAGAAATGTAGGGACACCACGAAATGCATGTGGCTTATTAGGTCAATACATTATCAATCTTCAAATCGGAAACGAATATTCTGAAATTCGTATTGGAGTATTAACGTGTTACGCATCTATTGTATTTACACGTGTCTCAGCTGTCAGTCATTGCGACCTGTTTTCTAGCAACATCTTACCTGACAGTTTGCATTTAGTACTTTGAAACTAAATGTTGAAAAGTGTAGTTAATATTACACCTGTCAGTAAAGTCCCTCTACTCGCTGCCGTTTGATTGGTCTTGGGCAGCCTTGCCTTTTGACTGTGGTTCCTTCCAATTCCAAATAGGCAGATTATTATTTTATTTTTTATTTTTTTTATCAATTGCTCACTTTCAATCCTCAAGGGATATTTTGGACTCACTTTAGAGTCATAAGACATTGACTGTTTGATAAGGTTTTATCAACAACTAATAAAATGCATGTGGTTTTGCAAGATACAGCCTGGCTTTTTTTTAAATGCAAGATTAGTAATTAATACTTAACTTATTTTTGGTTCTACATACCTATTTATTTTGAAGGTAATTTAATAGTGAGCCATTTTAAAAAGTTATGTATACACATTTAACCTTTAACAAAACATACTATAGACATTATGCTTCAGAAAAAGTATTAAAAACATGAATATGAATGTTTTTGTTTCACTTAATGTGGAAGGAAAACTACTGTACTGACATTGCCTGGAAGCAATCCATGGATATGCACCCCTTGAACAAACAGGGCATTGTTTGATGTAACTCTTTCACATCACTACAAATAAGTTAGTTGTGTATCTTTACAGGTTAGGTCCTAACAAGCCGTTATGAATTCAGCTAAATACCGGTGTTATAGAGTTACAGTTACACTCCACAAAATCATTAGAATGGAACACATAAAATATGCAATATCTACATCTAGTATGATATTGGTATTCTACACATAGCTCGACATTTGATATCGGTAGCAGTGAAAGACACCCAAGTGTGACACTGAATTCATGAAAAACAAATTCCCTGAGATTACTTACCAATATTCTCACTTCTTTTATTCAGTTATATGAAAAAAAAATACTTCTCACATCAAAAGCAATGAAAAACATTTATACAGGGTCATCAAGGAAAATATTTTATTGTTTTAGGTAATATATACAATTTCTAAATTGGTAAGTGCAGTACTGGTACCATCATCTACTAACAGTAACTATTATTAGAACAATAGCATTTATTAGAAAGTTCCGGTTCATTTTGGCAAACCAATTAAAAGGAAAACAGACCTATCTCCAGAGAGAAAAACATAGTATTATACAATTATATACAAGATAAATACAAGGACAATATTTAGTTTGTTTACAAAAGGGAATGACACCCCCTTATAAAATGACTGATCTTTTATTGTTGGAGCTTTTACAAAGTAACAAAAACAATTCCAAGCTGCCTATATTATTAAAACACTTTATGACTTCAGGAAAACAATATTTGTGTACTTCTTCGATCCAGCAGTCTCATTGCTGTACCCCTTTAAATGCTGCCCAAAGAAGTGGTTTGGATTAAACAAGAAAAGGCCACAGGTTCCAATCGCTTGCACTAGATATACCATGAGTTGACAAAATATCCCTGCACAAATGTATAATATTCTATGGCAAACCATTTAACTGGTTGAGACAGTAAATGGGGTGACAATCAGCCATAAACCATTTCTATCCTAATAGCAGCACTCAACTCCTGTCTTGCAGTCATTAGAACCTTTTTTGGTGTTGGTTTAACGAAACAGTAAATATGCTTTTACAAAAGATCCAAACACACCTGGTGCACGCACTGTATAGCACATTAAGTGGTGTTTTGAGAAGTAAGCCTATCAGTTTTCGAACAGGTTTTCTATTTTATGTTACAGAGATCACGCCTTGTCTATATTGTATTTGCTCTGTAATGTATTAACTCAGTTCACGTTCCTTGGCTTGCTGCTATAACACAGCGCCCAAGTTTGAGCCTTTACTTTTCTGCTACTCGTTTCTATCATAGTATTTTGCCCTTTTCCCACAAGTAATCTCTAAACTAATTGTGAAGAGCATGAAAGCCTGATGCTACCTCTCAACTCTCCCCATTGGATAAAACAGTTAAAAGTGATCCTGTTGCCAGATGACAAGTACATGTCTCCTCGGTTGGGCAGCGAACTTGAAAAACATCACATAAAAGTGGCACATCATACACCAAGGTGAAGAAATACAATTTTGCAAGATATACCATGGAATGGGAATTTAATTAATTGTTGTGGATGGAGGTTTTCTAAATAACGAGTAAAGTCGTTTTTTTTTATGGCAGAGCAAGGGTTACAGTTTAAATTGCACCTGTACATTTAAGTACCAATTACATGTAAATCCCCTTTCCACCATCTGTAACAACACTCTAGCCCCTAGCTGTTTTACCATTTTAATTGATTATTCAATATACTATTAAGAGGAATCAGTCATGTTACTGTAGAATTAGAAGAGTTTCGTAACTCAGGAAACACAGCTTTTTTGCTTTCACCCAACATATAATTAATCATAAAGGCATCTCGCCAAGTTTACATCAAAAAGAAAGTGCTAATTCTCTTCTGAGGCTGCTGCTATTCATTTATGTATGGCAGTGAGGCTAAGATGACTCCTGTTCCAGAGCAATTTGATCCATTTCAGATTTTTCAAGCTCTGGGCTTTTACATGAGCCAACAACAAGTGCTGGATATTCACAGCTTGAGACAGATGCAATACTGTTAAATATATTGCTCATCTGCTTCACAAAGACTGCAGACAAAGGCTTGCAGTTTTATAAAAGGCATCATAAAAATTGAAATGCAGTGGGAGCTTTTCTGTTGCTCTGAAGTATGTGGTCATGGTGTGTGTTTAATGTAGCTTAAGTGATACAAAGTACATGGCCAGCCTTACATATCAGAAAGCTAAATCATGATGTTATCTTATCAGTGGCGATCACAAGGGAATCACAGGTCCCAAAGGAACATCAACAGGAAACAGGACAAAGGCAGTAAATGTCAGGATCACAATCTATGCAGATTGACTTTCAGAGTCTTCAGTCTTAGTGCTTTGGCTGAATTCTATACTGCAGCTGCTAAGACAAGAGTTCCTTAACCCACAAATGAAAGAACAGGGAGCTGTTTCCATAGGAATTAGAAAATCATAGTATTTAAGCTGAAAATGGAACACCACAGAACATCTCTGCTGTAAACTTTAGCTTTTTAAATCTCAGCATTACAGCTGTACCAGACTAGCCAAGCACAATGCAACCAACTGCAAGTGCCAGTGATAATCTCAAAACTGTCAGATATGCGCCTTTGAAGAAATCTTCAAGGTACTTGTCCCTTGGCTCATTTAATTTTTGATTTTTATTTCTGACTTCTGTTTTGAGTTTGTTCCCCAAAGAGATTATAACTGGCAGATGCACATCTCTCATAAAATACTTTAGTGCTTATTATTTGTTCCCGTTTTTTCTTTTTGTCATTATTGTCCTTTATTGCAGCCTACAGAATTTAGACTAATCTTTTTGAACAAAGTCATTTTAAAATGGCTATAAATAGGACATTCTCTAATTAGTCAGCTTAACGACCCTCCACACAATACTTTGTCTTCGTGATAGATACAAGTTCTTGGATGAATTCCAGACTTTACTTTTTTGAAAATACCCAGGAATGCATCTTACGTGACTGTGTTTTGTTGACCTCTAGAGGCACTAAATGATATTACAAATTGTAAAATGTAACACCAACTTGCATACCATCGCCACCTCTGTGTAATGACTAAACTTGTCACTTTTTTCTCAGTAATGTTCCTTAATTCACAAGTTAAACTGTCAGCGAAACAATAAATATTAGTCAATTTGAGCTGAATATTATATAATCCAGGGCGCAATAAAAACCCTCACTGTGTAACCAAACATAAAATTAAAAAAAACTTTGATGCACACCAATTTTATGATATAAATAAATCTCATTAATCTGTAATTAGTTTTCTTTACAACCATCATCCCATTGTTTTCCATTTTGTTCCATTTTGTTCCATTTACCGCTTGCCAGTGTTCCACCAGCTGTGCGCCTGAAGTTTCACCACCGCTTGTTTCTCTTGGGGGCTGAAGTGCAAGATGGTAAGAATGGCAGTCAGGGTTTGCTGTCGTCCGCGGGAGTCCTGCAGGGTCAGGAACCTGTAGATTATGTTCTTCAGGTACTCCAGGTTGGCCCCTTCCCGGCTCTGGTCCCTGGCGTGCTTCTCGATCTGGTCCCGCAGCAGAGCCACCTCCTCACTGTGTCGCTCCTCGTTGGTCACAAGCTTGTCCTGCAGGTGATGGAAGTCTGCCTCGAGGCGGTGCTTCTGCTTCCTCAACACACTGATCTCCACTTCCTTTCGGGCCAGCTGCTCAGCGTAATGAAGGAGAGTGGGCTCGTTGGGTCCTGCCAGTTTAATAGCCTGAGCAATGATGTCTTGAGTGGAATCATCCAGAGTGTCGCTAGACCCCCTGCTGTCAGTCTCTGTTGCCACACCGTGATCGCCATGGCTTTTGTGCCCCCCCAAGCTGTAGCCAAAAGAAACCGAACGTAACCTCTCCAGCTCTTGATCTTTTTCGGTCAAGAGAGCGAGGGTCCGGTCTCTCTGCTTGTGCAGCTCCTCCTCCAGCTTGAGGAATCTCTCGTGGTACTCCGACTCCAGCTTGTCCAGCGCCTGCTTGTGGCCTTGATGGAGGCTGGAAACGTACTGCTGCTGGGCGTCCAGCTCTCGCTTGTGCTTGCTCTCCATTTCGTCAGAAGAGAGACGGAGAGAAATGTACTTTTCCTTGAGTTCGGACAGCTGGTCTCGCACTTCCTCCAGCTCTTTGGCCATGTTGCAGTCCTTGGTGTTTTTGTTTTTGAGGACTACCTGCGCTCTCATCTTGTACCGCTCAAACTCATCCTTCAGCTGCCTCAGTTCCTGCTGGTAATAAAGGACAGTGGCCTTCTCTCCATCTGAAGGCTCATTGTTCCCACCAGTCTCCACCTCACACAGTTTCTCGATTTCAAGGGGCTGCTGGGAATTGGGGGCTGCCACCAGAAGCAGCTTTTTCAGCTTGTCCATTTTGTCTTTTAGCATGTTCACGTCTAAATTGGTCTCATCAATAGTGAGGTCTACAGACGTCCTAGTTGACGTAGCCATAGCCAAAGTTTTGTTTTCCATGTCTAGCTGCATTATGCGTTCTCTGAGTTTCTGAACCATCTGCTGGTCCTTCTGTTTGGCTTTTTCATAGGTTCCCAGCAGCTCCGACAACTCCGAGACTTTTTCTTCAAGGCTGGCCACACGACCTTCTTCCAACTTGGACTGCTCTCGAAGCTGCTCCTCTGCCTGTGCAGCCTGCACAAGAATACATATTGAAACATGTATTATGGGGAGAACATTAAATAGGCATTTAAACATTTCCAAGAATGTTTCTGAAATAAAATTCAGGTGCAGCTATATTGAAACATATTTTAACTTCTTCAGATTTCATCCAGGCCGGCTTCTTTTCACTAACATAACAACAGGGGAAACCATTATCTTCAGTCTTGTGGGTATGGTTTAAAAATAAATAACTAAAAAATATGGAACAACTGGAGATCACCAGATATACTATGGAACTTTTTAAAGGGATCCTGTCAAAATAGAAGACACACACAACTGGAATATCCGATTATGATCATAGAGCTACACCTTTATCCATGCATTTTCAAAACCACTTATCCTGGTGAGGGTCGCAGGGAAATACTTGGGATTAAAAAAAATGTAATGTAATGGTAGAGCAAATTTATTTATAATTATCATTATCAGAGAGTCTCCAGTCTTTAAGTTAATACACAATATGAATGACTATGGAAATGATAAACTGTTACTTTGATATTGCTTCATACATTATGAGAGTGATGGCAAATGAACATGAGACCTTTGTAATAACCCTAGGATTAAAAGCCACAATACCACTTTGTGTTGACACCAGCTTTCATTATCCTACAGCAAGTATGTGGCTTTATACTTTCTATTGCTTCTACCCACAAGAAGAGTTGTTTGTTAGAATTCAGGGTGTAAATGTAGACTCAAGGTGTAAATGCCTACCTGTAAAAGCGTTACACTTAACTTTCTGGAAAATGTTTTGATGGAATGACTTTTCTTTCAGTTTCATGTCACACTAAATTGCTTCTCCAAGATGTTTTTTTCTTTTTTTTTCCCTGTGGATTTGTTTTAGGGTCCATTTAATCCACAAACAATTATATTAGAAAAATCAACATTGAACTGTAAATGAAATAGCACGTTACAGAGAGCAAAACAAAATACCTTTTTCACCTCCTGTTGGATCTGTAGCTGAAAATGGGCCTTGAGTTCTGCCATTTCCTGCTGTAAGGCCTCCACCCGGGGGTCAGGCTTGCATTTTTCCACTTCCGCCGCCTGGAGATTCCTCCTCATCTCCTCCATCTCTCTCGAGAGCAGCTTAAGCTGGGCTTCTGAGTCGGCCCCCCGCTCGGCCGCCGTCATTTTCTCCACCAGCGATTCCTTGGTCTCCTCCAGCTTGAGCTCCACGTCCTGCCGCGCGGCCCTCTCCTCCTGCAGCAGCTTCTGCAGCTCCCGTAGCATAAGCGCGTGGTCCCCCTGCTCCTGGGCCCGCTCGTGCTGCTGGGTGATGACCCGGGCCTTGCTCTCCGCCAGCTGCTGCTGCAGGCATTTGATCTCCGCTTCGTGCCGACTCCTCTCCTCCTCCAGTTGCTGGCACAGGTCATCCCAGTCTTGCTTCATCTTCTTCTTGTCTGCCTGGAAGGAGGCCTCCATCCTCGACTTCTCCTGCGTCACGGTGGCCAAGGAGCTGGTCAGGGTGGACAGCTGCGTCTTCAGCTGCAGGACCCTCCTGTCGGCCTCTCCCGCCGCCTGCTGCTCACCACTGCTGCTGGAGCTGATGCCACTCTCAGAGCCATTGGCCTCCTCAGACCTCTGGGAGGAGGAGACGCCGGCCCCTTGTTCCCCTGCATTCCTGTCCTCCTCATTCAATTCCTCTTTGGTGCTGTTGCTTGTCACACTAGTCGCGGTCTCCGCGCTGGCCGCCGTGTCGATGCTGTCTTCACTGTGTAGGGAGCACTTGTCCTCTCCCAGTCCCAGGTCCGAAGAGCGTCGCTCCAGACCGCAGGCGCCTGAAGTCACTTCACTGCGCAAGTTCAGGTCAGCCACCTGGGACACTGTTAGAACTTTTAAGCTGGCCTCCAAGGCTTCTTTCTCCTTCAAAAGGCTTTTATAAGCTCTGACAACATCTTTGAAACGGGTCTGGTACTGGGTCAGTTGTTTCTTTTGACCATCTATAGTGTCCAGAAGCTCCTTCTTGCTGGGGCCACCCCCAAAGCTCATGCCAAACTTATCCATTGTGGTTGGATTTAGCTAAGAGTCATAACTGTGCATGTATAAATGCACCCTGAAGTATACAAGATCTATATAACAAAATAAAAAAGCATGCTGTTAATTGCATATCAATTCAATGTTCCCAGCAAAAGCAAATAAAGGACGATCATTTGACATAATCAGTGGTAAGAAATTGAGAAAATGAAAATGTTTCACATTATTATGCAGAAGTTGAACGATTAGAAGAACCACAGACATGGAAGTAAGGACTTCAAGTTCAGTGTCCATATTCGTGTCCTAATAAAAACGTGTCTATAATATATCAAACAAGATGGTTAAAAAACGATAACAAGAGTGTTTTGTTTATTACTGTTAGAGAAAGTTAAAGGAACATATTTTAAAAATGAAAATTATCGATAGTTAAAAAGTACAGAAGCCTTTTAGTTTGAGTTCCACGTATATAGTTTAATAAATTCAGGGTCCTGTCATATGTGAAACAAAACAAACCGAAAACCGAGACACTTCAAACGCAAAATATCACAAAACATCTGGCATTTTCGTGGAGGCCTGGCAAAGCGGAGTTACTGATGCTTGTTTATCCGCACATACAGCCTCTATGTACGATTTATATTGTTCATTTACAAAGGAAATACAACAAACATACTTTTTTGTATTTGTCTTGACAGTTAAGTACCAGAAATCGTTGTACCTGCACTGGAGGCGCAGCTTACGTGTCCGTGAAAAATGCACTTCCTGGAAAGAGGACTTTAAACACACTGGTCCAGTCGTATTTGTTGTCATTTCAGCTTGGATCAATAAAGTTTTTACAAATGTTATTCGAGGCCATAACGGGAGCCATCTTGGGAAGGTCGGAACCCCTACAAAACGTACAGAAATATAGTTTTGAACTAAGATCATTATATTTGCTGTTTCAGTCAATGTTATTTTTAGATTATGTATGTTTGTGTATGTCACGTTTAGATAGTTAAACGATTATATCAATGGGAAATGTAACATTTTCAAAACGATTTAAAGAAACGAATGCCATGGAATCCAAGCTTTGTCAAAGACAACCCTGAATTGTTTAATGATTTGTTTTTTGTTTTTTCACTCTACATCTACTTTTACCAGAAAGAAAACAAACCTAAAATCAACGGACAGGTGCAAAACAAACAGCTCAGCGCCCATGACGTCTCCCCACCAGAGCGCCGCTTGTCAATAAAGTTGCGTGAAGGCGATGACGTCATTTCTTCCGCGTTGGCCTGTACGTGGCAGCTGCATCAGAGGAGCAGAGGCGGCGAGACGCAGACACACAGACACTCCCATCCTGAGCTGCTGCTTTCAAACACATTTCTGGTTTAAAGATTAGATCGGTATCTGACTCGTCAAGGGGGACTCGCCGAGAATATGGGTCTTACGATCTCGTCGCTTTTCTCCAAGCTTTTTGGCAAGAAGCAGATGCGCATACTTATGGGTGAGCATATATATATATATATATATATATATATATATATATATATATATATATATATACATACATACATACATACAGTCAGAGGGCAGGAAGGAAGGAAGGAAGGAAGGGAGGGAGGGTATTGTTAAAAAGATGCCCCGGAGATGGGTAGGAAGATGGGGCCTCTGTATATTACTGGTATAAGCTGGGGGATGTCACATTATATGACAGATTATTGCAATATAGATCTTTTGAACAAGGAATAATAGGGACACGGTGCACAGAAATTGAAATAATCTATTTTGCTCCTCTCCTTTCTCTGTGTAAGATACAGTGGTTTTAGTAGTGAAAGTCAACACAGTATGTCTATTGACATATGCAATGTATGTATTATGTAGTCCCATGTATTTTTTAAATGGAAATAATGTCAATTCCGTATGAGGACAATTTCAATTGAAGTGTGCTGTCACTTTATTTACAATTGAGAGCAATGTCACACCGCAAAGACGAGGCTTTTCATTTATTCCAGCCTGCGTTTTGTTATAATGATGATCAAGGATGAGGTGTGTTTATACGATGAAAGTTAGAAATGATGTCAGGATTAGCTACCCCTTGGTATTTCATAATTCAGGCATAATGCATACTGTATTATATTTGCTATGTATGTGATCAAGGAGCTTCAAGTTTTTCAGATGAGAATTGTTTCTTTCTCTAGCGTGGATGGAAAAAATAATTTGCGGCTTTTGTGTTTCTCTGAAGTCGAGGCTAACTGGTCTATTCAAGGAGTGAAAATGGTCTTTATTGTGTAACAATATTGTTGCACTGTGCTATACCTTAAGGAATCTGCGATTTCTATTAACACAAAATAATTACATCTCATAATGTTTCTATCTAAATGCATTTGAAAGTCAATAAATGTAAGGAAGAGAGTGAAAAACTGCTGGGGGCTTGACATCCTCTCTAACCTTATGGAATTGTATTGTGCCCCACCCCCGTCTTTACATAAAAATCATGCTTGTCACAAACCAGTTTTTGTGGCTAGACCGGTTGAGCAACCCTTTAACAGGTTTATTTGTAGATGGCATTTGTTAAAATTCACTCACAATGCAATATTGTATAACCTTCCTTTAAAAACTATACATAGATTTGTGTTACTCTCAATTGGTTCAAAAATATTGCCGTCATATTTTGAACAATTTATTGACATAATTGTGCCAGAAGCAGTTTTTGAAATTAAAGGTAATTTACCAATGTAAGCTCTTGTCTGTACAAAATGTAGTTACTGAATGATTCATAAAGATCTTCAACATTTAAAATGGAAGAAAGAGATTTGTTCAAATACTTAATACACAAACGTGGCAATTGATCACAAGATATTGCACACACACTGGTATCTTCACTTCAAATACACCGTCTTCTACTCTGTTGATTTAATCTGTAAGAGTCTAGGACTGTATACGCAGGAGGACATAAATAGTATAAATGTTTTGGTTTTAAAACGTAAAAGTACAATTCTTGCAGATCATTATCAGAACAACACAGGCTTGTCTCAAAACAGCACTGTGTTAGGAATAGCATAGGCTAGATTAGAACCTGATCTGGAGAAGGGCAGGCCAAAACACACCACATACACCGCAGAAAACAAGCGCACTTTGTTTTATACATCTAGTAAAGGTTAGTAAGATGATATCATGGCATATGTTCGCATAGATGAAGTTTCAATAAAATACCTATAAAAACCCCTCCACCTATAAGTGGCTGATGTGTGTGATACAGAACTGAGGGCTGGATAAAATAATAATTTTGACCCAATAGCAAATTAAACTACAAGCCTGTAAATCATAGCAGTTACATTGGTGAGTAGAAGCAAGTAGCTATCATTCAAATGATGATGAAGCCACTGACACTAATAGTTTTCTATTTTTTCTAAGTTTTTATTTAATCCCAGCCTAAATTTGTGATACTTGGGACAGTATTTTATGGAAAGTATTGTATGGTTTATTTTTATTTAAGTATTTCTTAGCATCCTGAAGAGGAAAGTTTTCCACTAATAGTGTTATGCCAGGGATCTTCTTTTAGATTTAAAGCCAAAAGTGACCCAATACTTTACTCAATAGCATACGTTTTTTAGACAGATTGAGGATTATAACAATCAGTGCTGATTATGAAACTGGTGAGGGTTGTGTATGGTTCTGACCGCATGTGGAGAGGGGTACATGATGTGTCTCTTTGCCCTGTGTTAACACTGAAACTTCACTATGATCTGTTTGTAGAAGCTATACTATTTGTTTGGTCCTGTAGTCCCACCCCCTCGCCCCTTTTTTTTGTACTGCAGATCTGAGATCTAATAAAAACCACTAGACAGTTTAGTAAATGTAGCCCAGAATACATCTGTCTGTCTAGGCAAAATCCCATGATTGTGTTCAGAAGTTTCATGTTATTTCAGAAGTATGCTGTGAGAGGAAGCTATTGATGTTGCACTTCCTGGAAGTGTGGAAGATATTACAGACACTGAATCTGAACTAATATTTAACCTGTGAAACCAAAATGTACAGGTCCAATGTTGGCTACTTGTGAGGAAAGGCGAAGCTGCGAAGTAGAAAATCTATATCAAGACTTTACTTTCTCTGTTGTATTTAATCTCTCTGTTGGTGCAGTAAAAGCTTACCAGTGAGCGAATGCATTCTTGTATTACTTGAAGAAATACATCAGAATCACTTATTTTTGTCACACTGCTATGCAACATCCCTCTGTCTCTCCAGTCAAAGTTCTTGTTTTTTGTTGTGTAATTGTTTTTGTGTTTTTTGCAATGGTGCTGTGAATTGGAGAATTTCAATTGGGGAAGCAGCAGCAGCTGCTGTAATTGTCATTCATTTTCAAAGGAAAACTATAGATACTGCTTTAGATTGATTCATTGTTTAAATTCTGAAAATCAGCATCTGAATGATACAATGGAGTGGGTGCAATTGTTTTTGTTGGAAGTCTTCCAGCAGTAAATATGTGTGTGCAAAGACTTTCCATTGTTAAGATTGTGCAAAATCTTTGGAAGGTGGATTTCTAAGCCAAATCGATCTTTTGTCTTTAGTACCACCTAGGAGCATGGTTTGTTTATTTATTGTATCCCCTAGTTTCCGTATTGTTTATTTAGACAGTCTTAAAATATGATTTACTTTGATCCCCTTAGATTATGTGCCTATAACAAATGTACTTGCAGTTGACATTGTTCCCCCCCCTTTTTCTTGCAGTTGGTTTGGATGCTGCAGGGAAAACCACTATTTTATACAAACTGAAGCTGGGAGAAATCGTTACTACCATTCCAACAATTGGTAAGATTTATGTGGAAACCTTTCAATAACATAAATATTTACTGTTAAATGTGTTTTACAGTCCTTTAGTGTGACAGCAGGATCTGTGGGGAAAACTGGTAACAGAACCTTTTCATTAAAAACATTTTTCTTTCAGTTGAACCGTTTCTGTGCAAACCACTTTCTTTGATTTGAAACACCATTATCATAGCTAGATGTACGTGTGATAAATGTACAAATAACTACTTGAAAAAGTGTTTTCATTTTGTTTCTCCCACCATTTCTTCACATATGGTTGTACACAAACACTAAGGGCTAGATGTACTAAGAGCCATTTGCAGTGTAGACTCTTTGAAAGAAACATCTTTGTTGCAAAATTAGGCATTTTAGTATATTTCCTATGTACTAAGAGAAAATATATCAATGAAGACAACTGCAAAATACCAATTTTAAATATATTTAAGGACATATTTGCATGAGAAACATTACTTTGAGCTTTACAACATTTAAAAAAATGCATAGTACAGTACAAAGGCTGGAATGTCAGTGTAAAATGTAAATTTTGAGTGGTTTTCAATATAGTGGTTTCGAATGTCCTATCACTTACACATTTGTAACTATTTAAAGCAGGCATACGTACCTAACAGCCAGCCATTTCCATATTTATTTTCTTTCTGCTGATTTCATATTTGACTGTTCTTAAACATAAAGGAGTTGTGGACTGACCCATGCTCCTTTGCTACACCATTAGTGATTATTACATTTGAATCACAGATCGCCCGGACACTAATAGAATGGGTGTTTTCTATTTCTTTAAATGTGCTCAGAATTTACAGTCTATTGCTCCCAATATGCTGAGGAAACCTGAAACTAGAAAAATAAAAATATATCTAAGGCTTCAAACTTGCTTTTGGGATTTTTATTTTTGAATGCATTCATCTCCAAAAGGCATTAAGCATGACTGCTAATGCACAGGGGGATTAAAACTGAGAGATGCCAGCAACTGCTGCCACAGCCCCCTGAAAAGACCCAGAGGCAAGAAAATGTAGGGTGGTTAATAATTTACAACGCAGGCCTAGCATTGCTTCTCTGGGTGGCAGACTCCAGGTCATCTTTTAGACCATCTAGTATCTCAATCGTTTTATGACTGGTGAGTCTGTACCTGCTCCTGATTTTTTCTTTTCATTTTTCTTAGTGTTTTCCCCACAAGCTTTTTAAAGAATTGCTCAGTTCTTAACTAATGCTAATGCCTCATTCTAATAAATGGTTCACCTTATTTGCACACTCTGCATTTTACTCACAGTGCATAGTAAAAACCAAGTCTATGCGGTGGTCAGTGGTGGTTTTGGTTTGTTTTCACTAAAGATAAACTGCAATGCATTTCCTCTCACTTATATCATTGCTTTATTAATAAACATGTTGCACAATATAATCTTCTGTTCTGTTCATGTTTCAATGAAAACATTGGCTGTGACTTTAATCATATCATCCTTGATCTTCCTCATTATTGTCATCAGTCATTTCAATCCATAACTGCGTGAAGGCCTGACCTACATTTCTTTTTCAGGTTATACCAGGAAAGCTTCTGGTCTCGTTTTCCCATCTTCTGTGTTATTTTCTTGGTCATCTCTTTGGATCCATTCTGTATTTTATTTAGTCCATAAGATTTATATATACAATAATGTTTTAGAAATCTATTGTGTGGGATGTATATATGCACTTCATTATTCAGGCCTGCATGGATTTATTCCTTCAGTTCTCTTGGAGAAAAATATGTATTTTATCAATTTTTGCTTTCATCATTGCTTCATAATTTTTTTTTTATGTTTTCTTCTTTGTAGGTTTTAATGTTGAGACTGTGGAGTACAGGAACATCTGTTTCACAGTATGGGATGTAGGTGGTCAAGACAAAATTCGTCCCTTGTGGAGACATTACTTCCAGAACACACAGGTACAGCAGTGACGCAGTAGACGGCGGGTTACTGTGGAGATGGAGCTGGCTCTGGTCTCTGTAATAGCTGTGTCAGTCTCACCTTGTTAACAGATCTGTCAGCATCATTTGTTCAGAGAGAATTGGTTGATGTATACAGAAAAGACTAAAACACAGGAATCTAAAAGTAATCTTTATGGGGCTATCATGGTAAAATGTGGCACAAAACTTGAAAGCACCTTATAGAGATCGCCATTATTGTCAACATGAGGGTATTGTATAGAATCAAAGAAAAATAAATAAAAAATAACACAGGATTATTACATATACATCAAAGATTGTTCACAAGATGTATGAGGCAGGTGCGATAAACAACAGACTGGCATTGCCTTATCTGAAATGTTGTTTTTAGCTCAAAGTTAATGAAGGCATCTTCATACTTTATCAGGAATTAAAAATTACATTCCACATTTCTCGCACATCTAGAACCAAAATGCCAGCTGTCAAAGACCAGCCTTTTTATCACTTCAATAATAGCAGTAAGGACACTAAAATGCATGGAAGGCAACATGTTTTACAATCTAAAAATACAAAATGAATTGCCCACTTAACATTTCCAAAACGATACATACTGTAATGATGGCAAAGTCATTGTACAGAAAAGAAAACTGATGAGGGAGGTAGGTGAAGTGAAAGCAAGTATTGTGTGGTTGCCCAGCAAAACCATATTATTGTCATTTGAAAGTATTACCTTGAAAACCTCCCACATAGAACAAGCTGAGTAAAATGTATAGAATGCATCAGGGCCCAGACACAACTCAACTCAGAAGTCTATTTATATTGGAGAACTACCCATTTGTTAATATTGTATTTTATGTTGATCGCTGTAGCATAATAACAGTAATCCTTTATCCTAATTGACAAAGGTAAAAAGTATGTTTGTTTGCTTTAATGCAATGGGCCACAAACCATTTTGACCAGCAAGCAAAGATAATGCTGTTTTTGTGCCGTTTCAAACCTTAAACACCTGATACCATTCTGATTAACATCGTAATCCTAATGGTTCATATTAAGACATATACAGCTTTGGTAGCCATGTGAGAAAGTGCCAATTTATGCAACGCGGTTTAGGCGAGGCGTCCGTGATGGGTTACTTGTTCGCTAGAATGAAACGTATTGGTCTCCATCCACCCATGACCCACTTTTAAAATCTTTAAAAGCTTTCTTGAAACCCACCTGTAATGTCTGTTTTCAGTCGTACTGTATTGTTTCACACAGGTGTAAAATGCTCTGTATAATCAAACCAAATCAACAGAGTCAACAGAGATTATATATTAATTTAGAATAAATTATTGAAAATATGTTTGCCAATAATCTATGCCACTAAAAACCCTTTGATACACTCATGATCTCTTGCCATCATCTGCAGTCTAGATTTATTTTCTTATTTTAGGGGGCAGAAGTAATTTAATGTGTTACCACCACTTCAGCCATCTCAGCACTAATAGAAGTGTCTTGAAATGATTATTTTGCCAAAACTGTAACATCTAATTTGACTGTGTGATGCAACCCCCAGCACCTGAGAACTTAGGTTTTTAATCATTTACTGTGTAGATCCTCCAAATTGAGAAATGTCATGAGACGTGAATATAATATCCAAATGATTAATTCAGAAATGGTCTTGCTTACACCTCACAAAGTGTTAGTTGATTTTCTCTGCTGATTTCCATCTCTGCTCTTGCAGGGCCTCATCTTCGTAGTTGACAGCAACGACAGAGAGAGAGTGGCAGAGTCTACAGAGGAGCTGCAGAAGATGGTGAGTGTCTTCGGTGTCATGACTGCAGGCAGCGTCTAACGTGTTTGTCCTCCTGAGCTGGGACTTTGATTGTGTGTGTGTGTGTGTGTGTGTAGAAGAAAGAAAAGCATACAAGGGGGCCTAATATTTTGTGTTACATCAATGTCTTTTTTATTTCACGTCATATGCTGCTATGATTGAATTTGTAACATTGCAGTATGTTTACTTATAACTATATGTTTATAAACCCAGTGGTATTCAGTTTCAAATTGAATATGAAACCTAAGGGACACCTTTTTCAATTTCTGTTCCCTCTGAAAGCTTGCTGTGGGAGTATATGTGACAGTCTGTAGATCTAAAATAGTCTGTATCCCCTTTATTAACCCCCATGTTCACCAAATGTGACATTTCTGTCTTTCAAGTTGCAAGAGGATGAACTTCGGGATGCTGTTTTACTGGTGTTCGCCAACAAACAAGACTTGCCCAATGCCATGAGTGTAGGGGACCTGACAGAGAAGCTCGGCTTACAGAACCTCCGCAACAGAACCGTAAGTAGAAGCTCGAAGGAATTCAAACCCCTTTCGTTTACACTGCCATTCGATTGCAACAACATCGGTTTGACTTGAGTGGTGTAGTCGTTTTTGTAATACTTGTCGCCTCAATCTTAAACATTACCCCCAAACCATCTTCTCCAGAGTATAATGAAAGAAAGACATACAGTTTTAATACTACAGCGGCAAATGTAATCTAAAATAAATGTTTTTAGAAAGTAAAAATTGATACTATACTAAACGTTGTAGTGAATGTTTTGAAAATGAGAATTGAACATAGATTTTAAGTTTTCTACAGTTAGTGAAGATTATGATATTATGCATTGGTATAATTAGAAGATGTATGTGTGTATTTAATAACACAATCTGTGTTTTTTTGTAGTTTTACCATTATAGTTTAGGTTGGTGTTAGTACTATGTTTGTTCAGAACTGTTGAATTGCTGGACTAATTGAACCAAAAGACATGTAATTCTACAAATCCAAGCTATGAATGAGCTGAAGTCATTTTTGTAACTTTTGTCTTTCTGTTGTGTCCTGCAGTGGTACGTCCAGGCCACCTGTGCCACACAAGGCACCGGTTTATACGACGGACTTGACTGGTTATCCAACGAATTGTCTAAGCGCTAAAGGAGCAAAAGGAGCAAGAACTGAGGCGAACAAGAGAGCAAGTGTGTGCAAGAACGAGAGATGAGAATTTTATAGAGAAACGTGTCTAAATTATCAGTGTGTCTGTCTGGTAGAACTTGAAGTTATGGACTTTGCAATCAGTTCCTGTTGTAAAATCTTTTTTCCCCTTCCTGTTAGACCTTGTTACTCCCACGTGTTGCTTAGTCCTGGTTTTATTTTACCCAACCTGTCAACTGAAAACTCTTAAAGTTGCATGTTTGTTTTTTTAAAGAAAGAGAAAATAAATTAACAGTGGTCTGGAGGAGTGCATAATGGATGGCACTGGATGACATTCAGCACTAAAGCCCTGTCTTGTACTCTAGAGACTGAGACGCATTTGTCACTAATCAGAAGTCAAATTTGACCTTTTCGACTCGATTGCCTCCTGGGATAGCCAAACTGACAACTCTTCTGAATATCAGTGGGTTGCAGAACTATCCAGAAAGCTGTTTTTTTACAGAAAAGTGCTTTGTAGGAAGCCAGATAGAAAGATGACCACCATTCTGAAGGAATTTCATGGGCCATTTATTTGCAATAATAGATGTATTTCCCTGTTGACATCTTTCTTGATATGGTCTATGAAAACACGATAAATCTTACACTTAACACAGTTTTTTTTTGTTTTTGTTTTTTTAAACGTACCCCTTTCTCGTATACATAAAAAAAAAATATCCGTCAATGACAGAACAGGATATTGCATTATTGCGTTTTGTACAGTGCTTTGATATTGCAGCTTTTGTGGTGCAAGAAGGAATCCAATACAGAGCTTGCAGGGCAGTGCTATGGATCCTATTGTCATTTCCCTGCTGTTCATTTCCGAAACTGTACCTTCCCAAGGTAGCCCGATCCACATCGTGCACGGATCAACCAGAGTGCGTTACATTGACTCGATCTGTTGTACAAAAAATAAAACAAACTCGGTTACTGACTTTGTGTGTTTAAAAAAAAAAAAGACGAATTGGAGATGGATTTTTTTGTTTAATTTCACTTTACCTTGTGTTTTGTTTTTTTAAGTATTTTATTTTAATATTTTATAAAGTATTTGAAGTTATTAAAAAGAGGGAAAATGGATTGTGAATGTTTGTCTTCTGTCCTGCTTGGTTTTAATTGCTGCTTTGGGGTAAATATCAGGAATAGTCTGAGGGGAATTCACCCGAGGTACAAAGCGACAACAAAAATTAATTGTATATAATTTCCTATTAGGTGTGTTTGCTGTGTTATCAGTTATGGTACTTTCAATACTGTTAATTATCCTGCATTTCCAAATCCTTTTGTATTGTCCTGTTCTCACAGTGATGTTTCTGAGCCTTTGGACCCCCTGTCCTATTCTGTGTGTTGTATCAGCTCTGTGAACACTTTATATGATGAGCCCTCCTGAAAAATATGTTATGGAAAATGTTTTCTAAAATCCAAAAGACTGCTAATAAAACCAAATCAGGTCACTGTGATGCCAGTTTCATATGTTTTTCAGATCATTGCCACAGATGTTAAGACTTCAGCTCGCATAGGTCTTTTTAATTATTTATTAATTCAGCTAACCCTGCAGTATGCACTGGTGAACGTATGCTTGACAAGATGATGTATAATTATTCTGTTAACGGTATATGTGATGGCATCCGTTTACTGTTGTTTTTTTTGTCTTTTTGTATTCTACGGGTCTTTTCTGTTTTGCTTTTAAGTAAAGTCATTTGTCACAATTAGGTTTTCTCCTTTATTTTCAAACATCTCTGTGGGTGGGTGTAACCACAGCAAACGACTGCTAATGTCATCTTGTCTTAAATGATCAAAATGGAACGAGAACGCTGGCTGACTGAGATCTGCCAACTGAAGAAAAATGTCACCTATTTCTACATTGTGTAAACAGGCTTCAGTTCACCACATTTCTCAATCTCATTTCCTGTGGTGCCTCAGTCTATGCAGGGACTTTGTTTTGCATATTTCGCTCTTGCAGCAGAGTCCTTCCTGTATCTGTTTTGTAAATGTGCTGCTTTCATAAAACGGCCCTATGCTGTTTCCAAGTGTGTGTCACATTAAACCAATATGTCAAATGGACTTTTTATATGTATAGGCCAATGCCTTGGGTTTGAGGTGCATTTAGGGAGATGCTAACAATACACTTGCTCTTGGTTTTTGCTATTTTTTTTTTTTTGTTTCTGAGCTGGCTAGTATGTTACTCTAATTTTAGATTTGCACATAATTTATTGCAAACCAAGGATTCTAGTAATATAAATGTCAGACGCATAGATTCAATTGATATGATAAAGATACAATAGGCAAGGTTTTTTGGTATTGGATATAATATGCAATAGGTGAGATTTGCTTTCATCATTTTTCTTTTCTATTCTTTGAAGTTTCTTTTAATTTGAAAAGGTGAATTTCTACACTAGTGTCAACTATTACAAAACATGCATATATGCAGTACTCAGTTCAATGTGTGATGCAATTGTGGCTCCTATGAGGAAATAAGCAGGAACACCATTCAATATTTATATCTTCAGATCAGAAGATGTGTCTGTGAAATGCAGAGCAAGTACGATGGATTTGTCTTAGACCGTTAGGATTCTGTTCTGTTTTGATTTTAGATCAAGAAAGATTTTAAATTTCACAAACATCGGTGCTGAGTATTGCAAAACTGCTGTTAAATGTAGTAATAACTTATCACTGCAGAGCTCAGTCGATCTGGTCAAATTAAAAGCCACTAGATTACTTGTGCCGTTGGATTTTGTGCTGTAAATATTACGGTGTCTTCACTGTTGCCTTACCAGTTAAGTGTGGGTTGACCACATGTTGTGTTACTGCACTGACCAGTAGAACACAAGCCATAGAAAGACCTTCACTGCTGCTTCAGGCTTAGGAGGTACATTATCAACCCTGCTTACCTGGAGGACCTTGATGTTTTTAAGATCAAGTGTTGTTTATAAGCTGTGCAGCTATAGGTGAAAGCACCGTGTTAGTAAAAAGTTTTGATTGTAGTAAAATAAGTCTGCTTAACCTGTTAATGCAGCCTATAAATGATGAAGAAGTCTGTCTGACTTGGCCATTTCAAGATGACTGTGATCAGTTATATACACCAATCAGCCATAACATTATGACCACTGACAGGTGAAGTGAATAACACTGATAATCTCATTATCATGGCACCTGTCAGTGGGTGGGATATATTAGGCAGCAACTGAACATTTTGTCCTCAAAGTTGATGTGTTAGAAGCAGGAAAAATGGCCAAGCATAAGGATCTGAGCGACTTTGACAAGGGCCAAATTGTGATGGCTAGACGACTGGGTCAGAGCATCTCCAAAACTGCAGCTCTTGTGGGGTGTTCCCGGTCTGCACTGGTCAGTACCTATCAAAAGTGGTGCAAGGAAGGAAAAGCGGTGAACCGGTGACAGGGTCATGGGCGGCCAAGGCTCGTTGATGCACGTGGGGAGCGAAGGCTGGCCTGTGTGGTCCGATCCAACAGACGAGCTACTGTAGCTCAAATTGCTGAAAAAGTTCATGCTGGTTCTGATAGAAAGGTGTCAGAACACACAGTGCATCGCAGTTTGTTGCGTATGGGGCTGCGTAGCCGCAGACCAGTCAGGGTGCCCATGCTGACCCCTGTCCACTGCCGAAAGCGCCTACAATGGGCACGTGAGCATCAGAACTGGACCACGGAGCAATGGAAGAAGGTGGTCTGGTCTGATGAATCACGAGTTCAGGGTGTTGACTTGGCCTCCAAATTCCCCAGATCTCAATCCAATCGAGCATCTGTGGGATGTGCTGGACAAACAAGTCCGATCCATGGAGGCCCCACCTCGCAACTTACAGGACTTAAAGGATCTGCTGCTAACGTCTTGGTGCCAGATACCACAGCACACCTTCAGAGGTCTAGTGGAGTCCATGCCTCGATGGGTCAGGGCTGTTTTGGCGGCTAAATGGGGACCTACACAATATTAGGCAGGTGGTCATAATGTTATGGCTGATCGGTGTATATTATGGTTCTTAAGAAGTGTAAGTGCATTGGGCAGCATTTGGACTCCGGCACATATTCTGCAAGGATTTAAGATCCGATTTAAGAAGTTTGACACTGTTGCTTTTCTGTGCATAAATTAAATTGTCCACCTTATAAAAGAACTACACTATATAATAGATGTCTTCACAATCACTACATTGGATTGTGACACTTAACAGTATGAAGCCAAACATCTGCTGTTTAGGGTGAAGGTCTCTGTTCTCCTGCTGGGGAACCAAATTCTTTAGCTGATACCTAAGATCATGTTCTCACTCTTTACAATCAAAAGATGAAGCATTCCCTCAACATTTGGGTATCTTACGTAGCAGCACATAGTTCAATGCGACTGGTAAATTAGTTTGTCTTGATGCCTGGGTACTTCGCTGTGTGGAAACCAACAGCTGAATATTCCCAATAACCTTATAATATAATATAATTATAATAATAATTATAATAATCGAGCATCTGTGGGATGTGCTGGACTAACAAGTCCGATCCATGGAGGCCCCACCTCGCAACTTACAGGACTTAAAGGATCTGCTGCTAACGTCTTGGTGCCAGATACCACAGCACACCTTCAGAGGTCTAGTGGAGTCCATGCCTCAACGGGTCAGGGCTGTTTTGGCAGCAAAAGGGGGACCTACACAATATTAGGCAGGTGGTCATAATGTTATGGCTGATCGGTGTACACTCACCTAAAGGATTATTAGGAACACCATACTAATACTGTGTTTGACCCCCTTTCGCCTTCAGAACTGCCTTAATTCTACGTGGCATTGATTCAACAAGGTGCTGAAAGCATTCTTTAGAAATGTTGGCCCATATTGATAGGATAGCATCTTGCAGTTGATGGAGATTTGTGGGATGCACATCCAGGGCACGAAGCTCCCGTTCCACCACATCCCAAAGATGCTCTATTGGGTTGAGATCTGGTGACTGTGGGGGCCAGTTTAGTACAGTGAACTCATTGTCATGTTCAAGAAACCAATTTGAAATGATTCGACCTTTGTGACATGGTGCATTATCCTGCTGGAAGTAGCCATCAGAGGATGGGTACATGGTGGTCATAAAGGGATGGACATGGTCAGAAACAATGCTCAGGTAGGCCGTGGCATTTAAACGATGCCCAATTGGCACTAAGGGGCCTAAAGTGTGCCAAGAAAACATCTCCCACACCATTACACCACCACCACCAGCCTGCACAGTGGTAACAAGGCATGATGGATCCATGTTCTCATTCTGTTTACGCCAAATTCTGACTCTACCATCTGAATGTCTCAACAGAAATCCAGACTCATCAGACCAGGCAACACTTTTCCAGTCTTCAACTGTCCAATTTTGGTGAGCTTGTGCAAATTGTAGTCTCTTTTTCCTATTTGTAGTGGAGATGAGTGGTACCCGGTGGGGTCTTCTGCTGTTGTAGCCCATCCGCCTCAAGGTTGTACGTGTTGTGGCTTCACAAATGCTTTGCTGCATACCTCGGTTGTAACGAGTGGTTATTTCAGTCAAAGTTGCTCTTCTATCAGCTTGAATCAGTCGGCCCATTCTCCTCTGACCTCTAGCATCAACAAGGCATTTTCGCCCACAGGACTGCCGCATACTGGATGTTTTTCCCTTTTCACACCATTCTTTGTAAACCCTAGAAATGGTTGTGCGTGAAAATCCCAGTAACTGAGCAGATTGTGAAATACTCAGACCGGCCCGTCTGGCACCAACAACCATGCCACGCTCAAAATTGCTTAAATCACCTTTCTTTCCCATTCAGACATTCAGTTTGGAGTTCAGGAGATTGTCTTGACCAGGACCACACCCCTAAATGCATTGAAGCAACTGCCATGTGATTGGTTGGTTAGATAATTGCATTAATGAGAAATTGAACAGGTGTTCCTAATAATCCTTTAGGTGAGTGTATATCACCATGAAAAGCATTTTATGTCTTGGTAATGAGTGCATCCTGGCTATGAGGGGATTATTTTCTGTGCAAGGGTGATGGCTCAGCTAACTGCCATTAAGCTGCTTTTCGTCAGTGCTTAGCAGGATGTGTTTGAATGAATTAGCATTGTGTATTTCAGAAAGCATATGACAAAGCACATGACACTTTCTTCATATGAGAGACACCTGCTCTGCGGTAAAGATGCCTGGAGGATTTCAGGTGTCCAGAAACATACTGCCACCCATTAAATAATGGGTTTGAGCAGACTATGACTTTTTCATCATTTCAGGATAAATCATTATATTTCAATATGCAATACCTTACATAAACTGGGAACATTGGGCTAAACCAAATTAAAACTAAGACCTACCTGCTAATTGCAAAGTACAAATCTTTACCCTGTCAGGGTTTCATTTACTGTCAGAAGCAACTTTCTACTATTTATACATCACACTGCTATAGGATACAACTTCCTAATTTGCGATTGTCGGGTGGGCCAAAGTTGGGATGTTTTGATTTGGTCTGGCACATAATGTCCTTCCCTTTTCCCTGCATGGTCATAGTGTGTCCAACAGAGGGTGCTGCTGGGATTGAAACATGAGGTTGGGTCTCATACTTACATGTTTCATACTTACTATTTATAATTTCCTAAGGGAAACATATAGAATATAGATATTTTATGACATTTTATAATAATGATGTGTTTTGTTTGTTTGTTTTTTTAAGAATGTTTGCCGAGTTATGAATTGTGATATTGGAGTTTTGTACTTTTATTATATTAGAGGTGTAAACATTGACATTATAGGCTGTACGAAGACTCAGAAATATTGTTATTTATAATAATTGGTCATTTTCCACTACTACTTAATATAACAATATAATGTAGATAATTGTAAGTAGATATATATATCTATTTAAATATATAATAATTAATATCATATAGGCCTATCTAATTTATGCAACCTAAAGGAAAGCAGTTCATATTTTAAAATAGATGTTAGGTGGCTAGAAGACCGCAGTGAACATCTGGGCTGACTTTGAAGATCATCTGTGAAGCGAGGAGAGTCGATGAACCTCCGTGAAGTTGGCACCCCATGTGTACAGAATAGAAATAAAAAGATATAAAGACATCATACACTTCAGCGACATGCATGTGTATTTACTTATTTATTTGTAAGTAACAGAAACCTTTGACATTTAAAGGAGATTATAATGATCAATGATTTGCTATCTGAATGCACACTCACACCTTTGTGACTCTGGTGTGTATTTGCTGGCACCGAGGAAGGGGGTCACCATTTTTTGCAAGGGGCACAGTTTCTTACAGCCATTTAAGAAACGAAACTTAAGAGAAAGAAATGAAACTGGATAGAGACCAGGAGAAATGAAACTGGACCAGCTGGGGCGGGTCGGCGTCCGGGGAGTAACAAACAGAAATGTAAACCCTATTTTACAGGATTTTACTTTAAAATTAATGAACGGTCATGTATAACAACTTTGAATTGTTGTGTCATTGCTGCTAAAAACAATAAAATGGGGCATTATAGGTGTGTGGGTGGAGCCTGTGAGATGACGTGCGGCCCGTATATAAACAGCAGCGCTGCGTGCGTCTGTCTCTTCATCCCGCACAGCTGCTGCGCAGGGAGGCCGTGACTGGTGAGTCTGGTTTTAATAAATAACCTGTATTCATACACATATATATTAAAACTGAAGAAGACTGAAAATGAAATACTGTTTGCTTTAGAAGTTGTTGTTTTTTACATGCATGACACAAATAATGCACATTTTTGTTTTATATTGTATTTCTGTGTTTGTCTTGCTTGTAATATGCTTGTTATTTATCATTCTTCAAATGAGTGTATAAGGGATTTAAAACTACTTCTCCAACATGTCATTCTACTGTTTTCTAAATAAAGCCCATGTCCTTGTAAGGGAATACTGTGTACAAAAGGGGTGTATTGTATTTTTATTTATTTATTTATTTATTTGCTTTTTCATTATTCATATTATTTTGGAAGATCTACACTATTTACTGTCATTAAACTTGGCACGGGCAATATATCTGGGCATTGCTGAAGATTTTAAATCGTTATCATTTTGAAGTTGAATGCATTAACCTTAAGGAAATGAGTCTTGAGACCTGTTGACTGCTTTGCATTAGCTTTGATTTCCCAGGGAAGTGGGTGTAAGCTCTTTAAAAGTGTTTCTCTGTAGGGCGGGGTAGCTGTTATTGACTGTATTGTTAACTACATTATATTATGTATTTATCTTACAGGGTGCCTTTAACGATGAGGGCCCATCCTTTTCTGCTTGCTTAAACCTATTCAGGTAAGACCATTTTATTTCAGAAGATTAATTGATTTTAAAATAAGAAAATGCACAAGACAGAAATATCCTGTGTTGTATTTTCCTTTGGGAAGGTTAGTATATTTTCACACGTTTCTATATATTATGCTCCGTCCTTAGTTGTAGATCAGTGAGATTGTATATGTGGCATCTTTAATTTTGACTGCCAGCGTGTACATCCATCTCTTGTATATTCTTGAACCATTTCCACAAGATTCGATTCATCTTCCTAAGTCTTCTGAATGGGACTACAGTAATCAAAGAAAATCAAAGAAGAACATCCAAGCATTTCTGGTAAGGCTAATACTTATGTGTGTCCACAGGAGGAGGAGAAGGCGATATCCCTGTTCCCACGACAGGGAGACCATGTCCCAGTCAGGGATGTGGGTGGGCAGATCCAGTGTCACAGCTTGTCAAGATCTTAAAGCGTGAAAGCACTGACCTCGAAGCAGCGTATCAACGTGACAAAGACACAGAAGCATCCTACAAAAACAACCAGAAAATTTCCCTTACCCTTTCCCTTAGCTTCTGGTTTGTCTGCGTTGCATGGTTCGGTGGGTCGAGGGAACCCACTGGGAAAACACGATCACTTTGGAATGCCTGGGACCACAATGCCAGTTATTCAAAGAACAGTGGAAAGTAACATAGACCTGGACCCAAACGCATCTCCAACCCACCTGCCAACACATTTTGGCAGGTGGGTTAAAGTGTGGGTTTAGTCCGGGCCCAAGTCTCCTAAAACTGTCTTCAGATGACTTAATTTCGCCCAGGACTTTATAATCAAGGCGGGACGCATTGTTTTCTTAAAAAAATAAATGAATAAAAAAAGAAAAATCTGAAACTGATTTGAAAATGTGTGGTGTCATTCTGTCCTTCAGCAGCAGCTGTACCTGCAAACAATAAAAAAGTCGTAATCATAAGTCATAATGAAACACTCTTTAATATATTTTATGCACACAGCTCACACATATTCGGCTCTGAAAGTTAATTGAGGAGTATAATTCCAAATCTAAGAATTTAAATATGGTTACTGTTTTAGAGGAGCTATTATGATGAATGCCAATTCTTTCTATTTCTTCTGTTGTACTTTTGGCAGTAAAATTAAGGGGTCCCTTGTGAAATCTAAATGAGAAATACTATTGAAAGGAAGACTCACAATAAACAAAAAATCTCAATGGAAAAGATCTTGTTTTGCTGCTGTTTTACTGTACACCCCTCACAGCATCCCTCTTTAAAGGGGAAAACCACAGCAATTCCATATTTTCTCAGGTTAATCTATAAGTGGAGACATTCTGTGGAGTGAGTTTTTCATGTCCAGTTCATTCTACGTACCAGAAATTAGAGATCGAGAAATATGCCGTGATATCATGGGGCTACTTTGCTGGAAGGCAATTGGGGAAATCAGAAAAATCATGAAAATAATTAAAAACAAACATGTTGTGCACGTTCGATGGCCCCATCACCCTATTTTTCTGAAAGATCCATATGTTTGTAGTCATAAAAAGTTTATTTCACCACCCAGAATGTTGCAATTGTTTTACATGATTATTTTTGGTGTTTCGGAATTTCCCCTTTAATTTCCCCTTTAACACAGGAGACCAGTGCAGTATTTCCAGCAGCTGCTGTTCTTTCAGTCTCCTAATTTAGATTTACTCTGGCTGTGTGATAAGTGTTTTTCTTAAAGTTTCCCTCACAGAATACACTTCCTTGTCAAGAGTAGTTATCTCCTTTTGGAGCCATGGTAACTTACTTTATGGACCTGTAAGGATAAAATATTATTAAAACATGTTATATTTTGTTTAGCAGGTACATTTGGATTGTTTTACAAAGTGGTTTAATGACAGTATTGCTTTTATAGGAATTTGAGTACAGTTTTCAACTAATATTACGCCGAAAGCTAATGAAAACTGCAAGGTCACATTAAAACCAACCCCATTATTAGTACAATGGTTTTAAATCACCATTATCCTAACTTCACTTTTTAAGCGAAAACTCATAAGCACTTCAGTGTTTACTGTATGTGCAGTGTGCACATAATAAAACATATATATGATTATTATGGACATTTTATTTATAACAATTAAATGCAATGTGTAATGTATATACCTATTGCTGGGAATTCTCGATTGTTCACGAATGATCTGGAAGGCACTTGGTTTACATTACATCATAACTGCTTCCTAGTAACCTTCTGTTTGTATTCAGTGTTTCTGGAGATTTCCATGACTGCCGTGTTTGTTAATAATTAAGCTAGAGGGCAATCAGGAAGATAATCTTTTTGATGATGTAACTCCCATATGTGTATTTAAGACGAAGACTTTCTGTTCAGACAGAAGGTCTTCCGAGCTTCCTGCTTTACTTTTCAATGTGAGTTCAACTTGCTTGTTTTACATATATATGATGTATATATATGGTGTCTTTAAATTAGAAGGCTTATGTTTGTTGTTTTTGCAGAGATAATTCAGTTTCAAGCCCACTGCACGTGTAATTCAGAACAGATCTGAATTTTGTTCTTCATTGTTTTCAAAGGGGTCCAGTGGCCATGGATTCCATTCCTGTTCTGCTTGCTGTAGCTGTCTTTTAGATTTGGGAACATGATTCTGTGGACTATTTTCAGGTTAGTATTCTCAAATCAAATCAGACATATCTTGAACTGCATAATGCCCATTTGTCTATTTATGATATTTAATACATGGGTTTGTCCTTGGATTAACAAAACGGATTTGGTGATGATAAACATGACGTAAACATTATTCAATAATGTTAACAATATGTCAAGTAACATAGTATAGAGTAGGCTGTTACAAATCCATGATATATTTAGCAATAGCTGTGTATTTCTTTACAGTTGTTTTTACCTATGGACTTTCACAGTGCAAATTGATTATTTCACCATTTAAGTCATAATTTAGGGAAACCTTATTTTGGTACTCTGTTTAGTTAGTAATGTACCACACTGTTCCTTACTCTCAGGGTGCAGAAAATACTTACTTAGGAAAATGATGCCATTTAGAACACGTATTAATTTGTGTTCTATAATGCTAGCGATTTATTTTTTCCAAGTCCCTTTTAGGGGCTCCAAAAACATTTGAAGATGAACACAATAGTTTATATGGTTTAAAGATAAAAGTATTAAGTATCAATACCCATAAGGAACATACCACTCTGATTATTTTGTCAAATTGGGTGGATTTTCAAACTATATAGTATAAGGATGTTGCACATCTTGCCCTCTCAATTGCATCTGATGATTTCTTTGTCTGTGGCTTCTGTAGCTCAGGTGTTTGTCTGAGCAAGGGGGAAAAAAAACATGAAAGAATCATAAATGTTTCTTTTCTTTTACTTTACTGTCAATAAAAACCGCATTTCCCCCCCAAAACTCAGAAATTCCAAAGTGACTTACAAAACAAACCGAAAAAATGGACTTTCTGGAAATTTCTGATAAGATTCTGATATGACTGCAAATAAGTGTAAATAACTTCCAATCTGTTAGTACTGAATTAGCTTACAAAGTGTTAATAATATGACAATATCTTAATAATAAGTAGACGCCAGTTACTGCAAGGCCATTAAAACTCTGTTAATATGCTTAACATACTCTAGGTTGTAAACAATATATAAATGCAATTTGTGTGTTCTAATTGAAAGGTATATAAAATGTAGGTTAAATATGACACATTCATTGCATGTTTTATATATCTATATGGAGCCAAGTGTCTGCATCTTTCTCTCCAGGCACCTTATCATACAGGATTTAAGATTAAATGAGCCTCCCACAACAACACAGGCAGCAGCCACAGAAGAGAAAGCTACAAAGGATTTCGTATAGCTTTGCACACACTGACATTTCCATATTGAAGCTCCTTTACATATATTTGTAAAATCTTGTTTATCGTGTTGACAAAGTAACTGCACAGGGATTCTTTTTTAATTATTTTTTCTCCTTCTTTCTAGACGTCTGCTCCCAAGGGCAGACCACCAGTCTCTAGGTCTCTCTGAGATCTGGCTGTACTGGTGAACTGAGCCAACTGGCAAATACTATCGTTCTGAAGATGGAACAGAATTAATGACAAATGTAGAATGAAGAAATAATGTGAAGCAATGTAATAAAGCCTGCAAAGATCAAAGCAACCACACAAAGACAACAAACCCTGAACCTCAACTGCCTCTCGTACGCTACCATAAAGAAACCAATGAAACCCTGCTGAATGTTTGTTTTTACTGAATCCTCAATGACGTCTATTTACTCTGCGGTTTATTTTGGTGCTGTGAGAAAGGGTGTAAATTAACACTTGGTTTGCCGTGTGCACAAATACTACAGCACATTTGAGTGTGCTGCAGTAGGTGTCACACGGGAACTGGCTTGTGGTTGTCTACATTGCTTGGTTGGGTGGTCCTCCCGGGACTCACTCGTAAAAAAAAAAAAAAAAAAGTGATGTGAAAAAAAAGGCATTCTGCATATCTTCCTGCTTTAAAAAATAATAAAAATAGAAAAATGTGAAACAATATGCTGTTGCTGTCTCTTCCTAATATAATTAATAATGTACAGTACATGCTTTATGGGGTAGTGATGGGGAATCCAGTGATATTCATTTTTTTGTATTTTTTTTATTACAGCCTTGAGACTTCTCATGTCTTATAATTCTACACTTAAATAATTATAACCAAGACACAACCCATTAATGTACAATATAATATTTTATTGAGTTTTCAAACACCAATGAGTTCCTTAGTCATTTAGATCTTTCTTATTTATTTTCCGATTTTGGACAACCAATTGTCACCACAGCAGTGGGCAGCCAGAACATATAGACCGTGCTGAAGGCTTACACAAAATACACATATAGACACAATGTTTCACTTATTGAAACACAAAGAGCTCCTTGCAGCAGCTTGCCTGGTTCTGACCATTCTTTTTGTGCCGACCTATTTTAGATTACGATTTTAGTATGAAGTTACACAAATATTAAATGTATTAATAGGCATCGAGACACAAGATAAACAAAACCAGCAAAATCAACTGGTTTGAATCCGGCAGGGTGTCTCAGGGCCACAAGGATTTGTAGGTTTATCGCTTTCTTTCCACCAACTGGCTCTTTATTGTTGTATATATTTTTTTTAACACAGTGAGCTCTGCAGGTTCTGTGCCCTGACTCCATTAAATCCTTAATAGCATTTAAGTCCAGCAAAGTGGAAGAAAAACAGAAGATCCTGGAAGATGCTTCCGTGGAGGAGTGATGTCTAACCCCTAACCCCCAATGTCATGACATTTCTTCCCTTAAAATAAATGTCCAAATGAGTCGCAGTCCCACTCAACAAGATTCGTATTGGCTCCTGCCACCCCTCCTGTGAGAACCGACAAATCGGGAGAGCCTTATCTCCCACCCCAACCCTAGACGTTGATTGGCTGTCGCTGGTTGTTCTGCCGCTTCACCACAAAGACCTTCTGCCCGGACACGGTCACCATGAACACGTGATCTTCAAACACCACTAGAGAGAACCAGTAGAGAAAGGGTTAACCACACACGACATGCCAGCGGTTTAGATGCACACGTTTGCCCTAGCTGCAGGACAGTCCGCAGGGGGCAGGGGGTGGCAGAGCTCTGACCTGACATGCGTTTGAACGGGGGCTCAGTGCTGCCGTGGAGCTTGAACTTGCAGGCCGTCTGCACCATCTGCATGATCGCCCCGGCTGCCTGCTCGTCATTCTCCAGGTCTCCTGCAGACTGGGGGTGGGGGGGGGACAGTTAATTAGCAACAGGCAGTCCCCCCCCCCCAACCTTGAGCACACCAAGATCTGAGAAAGAGGATCAAAACATACTAGAGATCTTCCAAACTAGTGCAAAGTGGGGTAAACCAGGTTTAACACAAATACATTTCCACATGACACACACAACACATCCACCAGGGCCGGCGCACTCACAGCCAGGACCCCGTCCTCACTGATGACCAGGTAGCCCGTCTGGTCGGGGATCCTCTCCAGCCCCTGAGTCAGAGCGGTGGTCTGAGGGGAAACAACACTTTGATTACACCAGAGAGAAGCCATGTGCTTATAATACACGGGCAAAACAGTTACACAACCCAAGCCCAAGACATCGTTTGGTAACTGACTGAAGACACAAAGCATCAGGCCGAGTAAGGCACTGCCACAACACACAGCAGCCCGAGTCCACTGAAACTAAGGGCTGCATACCGTCGCCATATTGTATTATCAATAGGTTCATATGATCGGGAAAGTATTAACCTGGTAGAAAGAAACGTGTCCAGTGTCAGCCTACAAACGCTGACATTTAGATCAACTGGATTTTATACTAAACCCCGGAGATGATGATGATGATGATGATGATGATGATGATGATGATATTGTATAACGTAAAAAGTTGCACATCTACTTGATTGTTATTTTAAAATGTCAGTATACTTGCTCAGTCAGTTATACCAACAGGACATTCATAAGCTAAACAATATCAAGGACACACATGATAAGACTTTGTTTACGCTTATTTGTTTGATACATAAAATCATTCTAATTAAAATACTCACCATGTCTAGATAAGACAATCGCGAATAAAACCAAACGCTGCTCAGCTCGACTCCCGTTTCCTTGTGATCATGTGATCGCCACGGTCACCTGACAGGCGCGACGGAGGACATGTTCACAGCACACGTCTGCAGGATCCCAGCGATCCCATTGGTGGAGCCGCGCAGATCCGCGCAGAACATAGTGCACAGCTGCGCAGCTTCTCAAGGCGTACCGCACTAGAAGAGCGCTGGCAAAGAGGGGTCGGGGCAACGGGATACGATCCTCACTGCAGGCGCTACTGCCACCTAGTGCTCGACTCCAATTTCGCACTTAATAAACGTTAAAGCTGTGTATCTTCATTCAAAAGCACTTAATTTATGAAATGCATTATTCTAAGCAAATAAACCAGTTTTTATATCATTCAGATCATAAATCTAACCCATTTTGTTTCTAAAGAGAAGCTGATAACAGTAGCCTAAAGAGATATTGTTAGGTAGTGATGATGTTAATAAGCATGAAAATCTACACCACATTAATACACTCACAATTATGATTGACTCATTCATGGCTTAGCTACAATATTAGATTTTACTGATGTAATTAAAATGATTGTATTTTTTAACACTTGATATTATTAATTATTGAGGCTTACAATAGTGTACAAATATAGTAACTATCACTGATCTCCAAGAGAGAGGCAAACCTGCTCCTACACAACACTGGTCCGCTGACAGACTGGTGTTTGAACTTTGAACCCTCCCTAGTCTCAGGCAGTGGCACACATGCACACACACTGCTACACCATCTCTCCTCTGCAGTACCTAACATCACATGCTCCTCAAACCTCTTCACATAGAAACATAATTTCGTACAACAGTTAAACAATAAAGTTAGTTTGTTCAATTAAATGTGCACAAGACATCAGTAGCAGCCCACACGGGTAAGTCTGTTTATGACAGCAGTAAAAGAAGTTCATTTTTCACTAATGCTAGTCACCAGAAGTCGTGGAGAATTATGAGGGGCCATTCAATTCAAAATTAACAGAAAAAAGAAATCATATACCAAAGTGGATATATCATATAGTAGAAAAACAAAAAATCATATACCAAAGTGGATATATCATATACTGTACCAGACAAAATATGTTACTCTGCAAAAAATATATATACAAAGTCCCTGGGTTGGACATGCGCAGTGCGCCAGTTGGTTAGAGATGAGAGGATCCTTCATGGGGTCACAGGCATTAGAGCCCAATGAGGGAGACATCGATGCAAACAAAAGTGTCGGATGATCATTATCGATGATTGTACATATACATTAATACACAATTATAACAGTTTTAAATAATTGGTACTATATTTGTTGTTTGTGATGTATTAATAGCTCTATTTGTTTTTTTTTATGTAATTTGGTGGTGAATTGTCGATTTATGACCAATGTGATGCTGTTCAAGTTTATAACAAACAGAGACTGCATCACATTGACAAAACATATCAGCTAATAATCAAAATCAAGGCAAGCCAATTAGAGTAGTGAAACCAATCTAGATTCATGGCTGTACAGTACTGCCCTTACATAGTAATTTTGATCAAACTGTCAGTTAAGTGTCTGCCACACCATTTGTGCGTATACAGTATGTTAATGTATTTTTTTGTTTTTTCGTTTTTGCTGGGTGATATAGTTAATATAATATAGTTAACTATAGTCTAGACTGAAGTAACTATAGTGACTACAGCTGTGTATAGACTACAGTACATATAGGTAGGCTATATAAATATGTACACACACATACAGTATATGTGTATATATATATATATATATATTTTTTTTTTTTTTTTCTGAATTAATACATTAATTGGAGATTCCAATAATTCAATCATATACAACTAATCAAGACACCTGTCTGCGGCAGCTGTAGGCACTTAAGTGTCAGATGAATCCTCATGTCTGTGGCGCGGTGGTTATTTATATATATATATATATATATATATATATATATATATATATATATATATATATTCCCGTGTGTAACGGTATCAGAGTAGAATTGTTGGGGTAAAATTGCTTTCCAGTAAGATACTAGTTAAAACTTGCTCTTATAAGGGTCTCTTTGTTCTTATTTCTCTGCTCAGACTTATCTGTATGGCAGAAAGAGATAGTTTACTGCCGTGGACATTCCTTAGGTAACGAACTGAAAAAAAAAAAAAATATATATATATATATATATCACATTCTAATCAGTACAGTGTGTGCTTTGTCCTTGGTACCAGTGCCTCCATGTCTGGATGAAATATTGTATTCCCGATTATAAAGAATACCTTATCAATTATTTCTTCCCGTGTCTCGGAACTGCCCCAGGACATAGGCCAAGAAAATATCATTCAGGTTCGGGACTGCCCCGAACCTCCTTTGAAATATTGCTTGTAGATGTATAAAAGGCTGTGTGAAACTTTCAATAAACGAAGATAAACAAACAGACATTGTGCCAGTGACTTTACTTCCCGGGCCTGTCTCCTGTTGAAAAGCCTCATCTGTTACTGGAAGCGCTCACTGGGGTGCCTGATTCACTGGGGAATCCGAAGGGTTGCTTCAACTGAAGCATTGTACCTTAACAAGAATGAACAATTATAATGGGATTAATAAATCGTTGACACAGCTGGTCTGTATTGAATTGCGTGTCAGTGTCATGGCTCAGGGACTGGACCTGTACCACAGAAATGAACACATTGATGCACTAGGTGTCCCATCATCCATCTTTAATTCATTGCGAGTGAGATTTTGAGTCCGCCACCTTGGGTACTAATGACCCTTCTTCTGAAAACACCAACATGATAAAAACATAGCCTGTTAATAATAAAGTACAGCATACAATAAAACATAGCGAGCAACGCATACACTAGCCTCAGGGTGTACACCTGTAATCTTTAATTTAGGCCTCATGAGTGGTATCTTGATTAACGCCTGCGCATGAATGTCCACATCGATGTCTCCCTCATTGGGCTCTAATGCCTGTGACCATGTGAAGGATCCTCTCATATCTAACCAGCTGGGCGCACTGTGCATGTCCAACCCAACAACTCCACCACAGGACTTTGGTATATATTTTTTTTGCAGAGTGGCATATTTTTTCTGGTATATGAAATACCGACTTTGGTATACGATCATTTTTTTTTTTTTGCTATGTGATATATCCACTTTGGTATGTGATTTATATTTTTGTGCCATATGATATATACATTTTGGTATATGAATTATTTTTTCTATTATATGATATATCCACTTTGGTATATATTTTTTTCTGCTATATGACATTGCTGTTGTTGTATTTTTATAATGTGCTGCTAATTATAAAATTCTATAAAAAGCACATAGAACAGAAGCCAGGTTGTCTGTACAGAAACGAACAAATTTAAACAAAAGCAAAAAAAAAAAAATCTGTCAAAAGAAAATATACTGCAATTAGCTTTCTTAACTCAAGATGATCTTAAATAGTATTTTAGAATGTATCTTTATGTATAATGCACTTATTTATTGTATGTATTGATCTATATGTGTATGAATTATATTTTTTTGCGTTTTTCATCGAGTGAGACCAAAGACAATTTTCCACCTTGTGTGGACAATAAAGTATTATTGTGTATTGTATTGTATTGTATTGTAATAAGAAGGTGGCACAAACTGGGTCATCTCCCACACAACAATTATTAGGAATTACAAAATCCTACAGTAGTGTAGCTGGTAGTGATTTAATTTTATAAAATTAAATCACTCCCAGCTACGCTACTGTAGGATTTTGGAAACTATAGTTGTATTGAAGGAGCGAGATTTGTATTTGAGCTCTGTTCAAACATTCAAACATTCATTCAAAACTCTTTCCAAATAATTATCACTAGTTATGAACAGCTTCCTCTGTGCAACTGTAAATGCTTTTGTGCACGTAGACCTTACCACTGCAACAACAAATGCAATTAGCTTACAGGAATGTCGATTGCTACAGATGATTACGAGATAAAATATGACACTTCTGGGGCTTCTAGGGATTTTGTTTTCTGTTAAACTAACCAATCTGCAGGGACACACCTATGTATGATGTTTCAATTTCTGTGGAAGTCTCTGCCCACACATTCATAACAAATGATGTCTGAATTCATATTCCGACATACTTTACTGTCTTGACCATCAGTTGTCACATTTTTAATAAACCTTGTCTGCTGCCATGGATAAAGGCGCCTGCCAAACAAATACACATTTTGGTTGGGGTTTTATGTCATGTTGCTTGATTCAGCAAGTCACGAAAAAATGTAATAAAGTATTGATTCTCACCAGCTACTGAACTCAGCTGCTTGTCCAGACCCTGCTTCTCGCCCGCCATGATAACTGCTCTGGGTAAGGGGCGTCTGATAAGAAATAGATACAAATTTAAATAATATCTGAAGAATGACACTACATAGACCTCAATGGGTTTCATATAGGCTGAATCAATGTTCGACAAAATATATAATAGAGAAACAAGTAGGTTAAGTAAGAAAGAAAGCAAATAGTTTAACACACCACACTTCTTTCTTTACTGGTAAATGAATCACAGAATAACATTGTTTCAGAAGAAGGGTGTGACTACTTTCAGACACTTTCACCTCAGATATGTGCATCATCAAACTCCCAGTCATTCTCACTTCTCTTCCCAGCAACACTCCAAATGTGCCTGCCTACAGTGATCAGATGCGTATCTCTAATATACCATATGACCATATGCAACATAGCAGACTAACACAATCAGTAAGAAGGAGGAAGGAAGGTTTATGAAGTAATAAACACAGAGCTCCCAATTACTCAACTGTAGCATTGCTTACCCACGTGTGAAAGAGGGGTAATTTATCACAAAATGAGAGTAAACATGTCTAATGTTTAACTCTTAAGGAATGCAGGTGTGATTGATTGTTTCAAATAATCCTCTGTTAGGTCATCCAATGGAGAAGTGATGATTGCCCGATTATGATGATTCCTTATTGTAATGCTCGACCAAATGGTTTAGCTCAAGGTAGCAAGGGTTCAAGCTTTTGAAAAGATCAGTCTCAGTAACCAGAGGAGAGAATCTTAAAATGCAGAGTAATGTCTTTCTATTCCACAGGGATAAAGGCCTCAAAACAGCATGCAAGTGACCTTCCTCTAAAACCCACCTGGTGTTGGAAAGAAAATACACTTGGTTTAGACAACATAAAGACGTGGAAGACAAAGGTTATTGGGAATATTCAGCTGTTGGTTTCCACACAGCGAAGTACCCAGGCATCAAGACAAACTAATTTACCAGTCGCATTGAACTATGTGCTGCTACGTAAGATATCCAAATGTTGAGGGAATGCTTCATCTTTTGATTGTAAAGAGTGAGAACATGATCTTAGGTATCAGCTAAAGAATTTGGTTCCCCCGCAGGAGAACAGAGACCTTCACCCTAAACAGCAGATGTTTGGCTTCATACTGTTAAGTGTCACAATCCAATGTAGTGATTGTGAAGACATCTATTATATAGTGTAGTTCTTTTATAAGGTGGACAATTTAATTTATGCACAGAAAAGCAACAGTGTCAAACTTCTTAAATCGGATCTTAAATCCTTGCAGAATATGTACCGGAGTCCAAATGCTGCCCAATGCACTTACACTTCTTAAGAACCATAATATACACCGATCAGCCATAACATTATGACCACCTGCCTAATATTGTGTAGGTCCCCATTTAGCCGCCAAAACAGCCCTGACCCATCGAGGCATGGACTCCACTAGACCTCTGAAGGTGTGCTGTGGTATCTGGCACCAAGACGTTAGCAGCAGATCCTTTAAGTCCTGTAAGTTGCGAGGTGGGGCCTCCATGGATCGGACTTGTTTGTCCAGCACGTCCCACAGATGCTCGATTGGATTGAGATCTGGGGAATTTGGAGGCCAAGTCAACACCTTGAACTCGTGATTCATCAGACCAGGCCACCTTCTTACATTGCTCCGTGGTCCAGTTCTGATGCTCATGTGCCCATTGTAGGCGCTTTCGGCAGTGGACTGAGGTCAGCATGGGCACCCTGACTGGTCTGCGGCTACGCAGCCCCATACGCAACAAACTGCGATGCACTGTGACACCTTTCTATCAGAACCAACATTCACTTTTTCAGCAATTTGAGCTACAATAGCTCGTCTGTTGGATCGGACCACACGGGCCAGCCTTCGCTCCCCACGTGCATCAATGAGCCTTGGCCGCCCATGACCCTGTCACTGGTTCACCGCTTTTCCTTCCTTGGACCACTTTTCATAGGTACTGACCACTGCAGACCAGGAACACCCCACAAGAGCTGCAGTTTTGGAGATGCTCTGACCCAGTTGTCTAGTCATCACAATTTGGCCCTTGTCAAAGTTGCTCAGATCCTTACACTTGCCCATTTTTCCTGCTTCTAACACATCAACTTTGAGAACAAAATGTTCACTTGCTGCCTAATATTTCCCACCCACTGACAGGTGCCATGATAACGAGATTATCAGTGTTATTTACTTCACCTGTCAGTGGTCAAAATGTTATGGCTGATCGGTGTATATTCAAGCTTATTGTGCTTTAAGTTTATGCTAACTTTATAATGTGGGAGTTTCCTGGGTATAAATGTGAGAAAAGCTTCACAGAGGACAGTGTTGTTAGTTCTGATCACCCGCCATTATTTTACCTCCTTGGTTACATCAGCACGGTGACTGTATTAGTTACAACACTTTATTCTTACTCTTACTCTTACTCTTACTCGTACTATTACTCTTATTCTTATTCTTATTATTTACAGAATAAAATATTTTTGGAAAGAATAGGAACATTACTTGAAAGGATCATAATATATTCCAAACATAATTTAAATACATCTAAAATAAAACTGCTAGGATAAGGTTTCATGCTATCCAGAATTAATATATTTTTGGCCTTCAGAAATATAACTCTGCTTGGAATAAAGGCATTTACTAGAGTCTTGTTATCTAACAAAGGGTATTTATTATAAGCTGCGGATCACTGTGTCTTAATGTATTAATGACATTATCAATATGCATTAGTGGATATAGGTCAGCGGAAACCATTGCGGTGGCAGGGACAGAAGCAGCTTTGTTTACTAGAATGCTGTACAGTCTTTTCTAAACAATTGTGAACAGATTTGTTTGATTTATTGCAAAGATGTGACACCATAAACGGTAAGCAATGCTTTTGTTGTTATTTCAAATAAGGAAGCAATAAAAATGATTAACATTCACTGCAGTGAAATTGGTTTTATATCAAACATGGCATGGCCTACAAACAAGTCAAAGCTTTTTTTATTGCTGGAATGATTTATTTATTTATTTACATTTAATTGCACTTAGAACACCTTTGATTTTGATACCTTGTTTTGTTCAGAACTAGGTGTGTACTGTGTGTATTTACTGGGTATGTACATGTGTCCACTCAACTTTCACCTCCTGCTTTTGTTCCTGTCTGTAGTCCTATATGTGTACCTTATCCCTACTCTGCTGAATTGGTCCTCCTCTAATAGTTCTATCCTTATATTCCTGTGTCTACAGTCCCTCCCTGTCCTCCCCTCTCTACCCCAGAATGACCCTGCGAGTCCCTGTGCCCCGGCCCTCCTATTCCCAGGCCCGCGAGAACCTCATCAAGGCCGTGCCCCCAAATCTCATCTGTGCCCTCACCTGCGGGGGAAGAGACTGTCGCTATGAAGGACCAGCCAACTGGAGGCCGAGTCAGCAGATCATACGAGGGCTCTTCTCCACATGGTCGGATTTAGTGCTTGATGTCTAACCGATTTTCGTGAGAGATGTAATGTTGAGCAGATATACAAGCAGATTAAAGTATGAATGTTAAAATGCTTTTTGTTCAGGGTGGGCTAGTGCTACGCTACTTGTTTGTTCAGCTATTTGGATGGGATGGTGTTTTTCTTTGAGGGCTATATAATGACACTGACTGAACAGCTGCAAGTTTGTATTTATAATTCAGTAAAGTGGGAAGAAATTAAGGATTCCTCTGTGAGAGAGGCAGAAAATCACTGCATATGTGGGAAGGTGAAGAATTCCTCTCCTCTCTCACCAGGTGAAGCAGTGTTTGTTCTCATATGAAGTGCAAATAGAACAAGCAACTGATCTAATACAGTTGAATAATAATTTTGTGCAGCACTATAGACTGCAAATGTAAGTGTTGGCAATCCCTACCACATACCCTGCAGGGAGAGAAAAATGACATCAAGTTTAGTTGAAAGACACTGATCAAGGCGTATTGTTTCTTTTTGCCTTCAGGGTGACAAATGATATTCTTGCCATGACCAGACCCTCTACAGTTCTCATAAAGAAGTATGGCATTATAGAGCAATTCCATCAGTAAGTATTTAGGATCATCCTGTTTTATTCTTTTTTTATGCAGCATAACCAAAATGTCTTAAAACTCCTTCAGAACAAAGAGCAAATTTGAGATTTTAATTAGCAATAATTAATTTAGCTATACTTAGCCCCCAAGGTTGTTAAGATGACTACACCACACACGTGTTTCACTACTAAAAGATAGCAGTAGTACTAGGTGTACTCTCCTTAGTAAAGGTGTTCAATGCATGTGTGAATTTACAGTCTTTGCTTCTTGATTCCCTTTAGACTGAACATCAAATCCATCATCAATGTGCAAGTGCCAGGTGAACATGCCCACTGTGGACCCCCATTGGAACAGGAAAGTGGCTTCTCTTACTTACCTGAGGTCTTCATGGAAAATGGAAGTGAGTCAACACTTACAGCTACTGCTCTTGGATAAGTTCAACTATGTCTATGTGACAGATTTAAAGCTGAGGTTTACCAATTTTTTTTAGTCAACAAGGGGCCCTCAGGTCCTTCTCTTCTAGTCCTGTACAGATACTTGATGTTGGTAGGCTAGTATATGTTTTCAATCATACATTGGGTCATTGGGGATATCGAAAGAGGAAAGGACCAAGCAGGAAGATTATATAAATGTTTTCATGTGTGTTTATTACTCTCCCCAGTCTATTTCTTTAACTTTGGCATGCCAGATTTTGGAGTTTCATCTCTGGTTCGAATGTTGGATGAGGTTAAAGTGTTGGCATTTGCTGTGAAAGAGGGAAAAGTTGCTGTGCATTGCCATGCAGGACTGGGAAGAACAGGTGAGTGTTTGAGTTGAATATCAGTTTTTCAACTTCTTTATAGTGAAAGGCCGATTCTTAATAAGAACATGACATTCATGCAGCTAATTACTAACTTATCTTACGGTGGACTGTACCTCAGCCTCTTACATGCTGTCTGTTGTTGCCTGCAGGTGTCCTCATTGCTTGCTACCTGGTTTACCTCACTCGTGTGAGCCCGAGTGAAGCCATTCATTACATCCGGATAAAACGGCCTTACTCCATACAGACGAGGGCACAGATAAATCTGGTCTTTGACTTTGCCCGATTCCTCACTCCTCAGCTCATCTTGTATACGGATGTCAGCTCAGGGCACAGCCGTTTCACCCTGCAGCAGTACCTTCACCGGCAGAAAAACCTCCTCCACGGTTATGAAGCACGGAACTTGAAGTACATCCCCAAAATTGTGGACCTAGTCTGTAAGAGACTGGTGTCAATGACTTTAAACAAAGCTGAGTGTACCAGCCTTCAAGCTGAGGTGGAAAGGGAGGCTGCAGTTGTTGACTTAACCGAGCAAATTAGAGAAACACTCATCAAACAGACTTTTCTGCCCCACCATGTCTCGCCCATTCTGAGAGACCTAAATAACACGATGAACTCACCCATCCGGTCCGTCACCTCCTGGGAGGAGAAGGAGGGGTTTCAGGAGCGAAAGAGAGAAGTTCTTCAGAACAAGAGAAGCTATAGTGACTCAGACCTCAGCAAGATTACTCTTTTGGAGAGGATGAAGGTAAGTTCCCTTTAACACCAGGCTGCACAACTCCAGCAGGCCTTCTAGGTCTCTCTCTGAACCACCAGAACCTTTGTAACTGGGAAATATTGTCAATTGGTCCAATTAAGCTAATAATGAGTTGAGCTAGGTAGTTTAGAGCTGTGTGTGGAATAAACATCTGAAGACACTGGGCCTTCAAAACAAGAGTTGTGAAGCCCTGCTCTAAGAGAACAAGCTGGCGATTCATATACTGTAGAAACTTACAAGGGGGAAACGTATTGAAATATATTATTAACACCGGATTCAGATTTTTTAAGAGCATACTTTGCGTAGAAAAATTGTAAACCTCAATCACTCCATGATAGATATGCCCTTGTCCCAAAAGGGTTCCTATTTTGCATCTAATTAGTACCCGGCCAAGTGACTGGGGTTCAGTGCAGACTGCTGTTTGCCTCCAGGGCTACAATACCTTCATTGCTGTAATTAGGTTCGAAAGGAATGGTGAAAACAACCAATACAGTTCCCTCTAATTATTTAATATTAGTTCTGTGGCCTAAGTGAAGTAAGAAATTGCTATTTACAATCTAGTGCTGCAAGCGTTCTGGAAGAATACATTACATTACATTACTCACTTGCAGGAAAACGATTTTGTGCACTTCTGTGTAATTTCCATTAAAGCGAAGGTTAAAGCAGAAAGCCTTAGGTTAATGATTCGAACCTAATTAGAAGACAACAGATGGAGCGAGTGTGTTCAAATTGTAATAGCATTGAAACTATAGTGCTTAAGTAATCCCTTAGCTTGCTAATAAAACTCCCTCAATTACAACATTTCCAATGGTTTTTTTAAGGACCTAGAGTTTGTGAGGCTCCCCCCACCAGCCTGGAATTGTTCATCCTCTTCAAAGCTGCAGTGTGAACAAGCCAATCAAGAAGCTGCAGCCCCCAGAACAGAGCCCCTCCAAAAGGACGTGCATTGTCTGCAACATCAGACCAGGAGTGAATGCTACAACAATTTACATGCAAATGCTGTAGGCTCTCAATCAGAGGCACCCAAAGATCTCAGCAATGGCTCTGAAAATGCAACAAAGATGAAGCGCGGGAACAAAAAAACACCAGCCTTCAACAGGTTGAGTACAACTGTAGAGGTACGCCGAGGCCTTATGCAGTACTGCACAATTAATAGAGCATGAGATGTTGGGCTGTTTGCTAATATAAACTAAAGTACAAATTATCCACATTTGAGGAGGAACAGGTAAGATTAACCAATTAGAAAGATTCTTCATTTTTTATTTTACAAAATACAAATGGCAAACCTTCTCTTTATTTTCTAAACACCATGCTATCTGGTTATTTTTCTCTGCTCCTCTACTATACAGTGAGGGAAAAAAGTATTTGATCCCCAGCTGATTTTGTACGTTTGCCCACTGACAAAGAAATGATCTATAATTTTAATGGTAGGTGTATTATAACAGTGAGAGACAGAATAACAACAACAAAATCCAGAAAAACGCATTTCAAAAAAGTTATAAATTCATTTGCATATTAATGAGGGAAATAAGTATTTGATCCCCTATCAATCAGCAAGATTTCTGGCTCCCAGGTGTCTTTTATACAGGTAACGAGCTGAGATTAGGAGCACTCTCTTAAAGGGAGAGCTCCTAATCTCAGCTCGTTACCTGTATAAAAGACACCTGTCCACAGAAGCAATCAATCAATCAGATTCCAAACTCTCCACCATGGCCAAGACCAAAGAGCTGTCCAAGGATGTCAGTTACAAGATTGTAGACCTACACAAGGCTGGAATGGGCTACAAGACCATCGCCAAGCAGCTTGGTGAGAAGGTGACAACAGTTGGTGCGATTATTCGCAAATGGAAGAAACACAAAATAACTGTCAGTCTCCCTCGGTCTGGGGCTCCATGCAAGATCTCACCCCGTGGAGTTTCAATGATCATGAGAACGGTGAGGAATCAGCCCAGAACTACACGGGAGGATGTTGTTAATGATCTCAAGGCAGCTGGGACCATAGTCACCAAGAAAACAATTGGTAACACACTACGCCGTGAAGGACTGAAATCCTGCAGTGCCCGCAAGGTCCCCCTGCTCAAGAAAGCACATGTACAGGCCCGTCTGAAGTTTGCCAATGAACATCTGAATGATTCAGAGGAGAAGTGGGTGAAAGTGTTGTGGTCAGATGAGACCAAAATCAAACTCTTTGGCATCAACACAACTTGCCGTGTTTGGAGGAGGAGGAATGACCCCAAGAACACCATCCCCACCGTCAAACATGGAGGTGGAAACATTATGCTTTGGGGGTGTTTTTCTGCTAAGGGGACAGGACAACTGCACCGCATCAAAGGGACGATGGACGGGGCCATGTACCGTCAAATCTTGGGTGAGAACCTCCTTCCCTCAGCCAGGGCATTGAAAATGGGTCGTGGATGGGTATTCCAGCATGACAATGACCCAAAACACACAGCCAAGGCAACAAAGGAGTGGCTCAAGAAGAAGCACATTAAGGTCCTGGAGTGGCCTAGCCAGTCTCCAGACCTTAATCCCATAGAAAATCTGTGGAGGGAGCTGAAGGTTCGAGTTGCCAAACGTCAGCCTCGAAACCTTAATGACTTGGAGAGGATCTGCAAAGAGGAGTGGGACAAAATCGCTCCTGAGATGTGTGCAAACCTGGTGGCCACCAAGTACTAAGTCGAAGGGGTCAAATACTTATTTCCCTCATTAACATGCAAATCAATGTATAACTTTTTTGAAATGCGTTTTTCTGGATTTTTTTGTTGTTATTCTGTCTCTCACTGTTAAAATACACCTACCATTAAAATTATAGACTGATCATTTCTTTGTCAGTGGGCAAACATACAAAATCGGCAGGGGATCAAATACTTTTTTCCCCCACTGTACCTCTTTTGGTAAAGTTTGATTTGTTTCAGCTATGATGTTATGATTATGATCGCACAATTAAGGCAAGACTGAAATGAAGTCATTCATTAATATATATACATTTTTTGATCACTAGCTAAACAGTACTCAGAACCAGCTAGGGCTGGTTTTGGTGTCGCAGGCTGTGGCCAAGGCGATGGCAGAACAGGAACCTGCAGGGCACGAATTTGTGAAGAGAATAGCACACCTACAGGTAAGACTTTTATCCAAAGTGAATTGTATCAGACAATAGTATTCTGTTATGAAGTTACAGGGAACTAAAACGTTTTGTTGTGCTTCGTACTTTTGAGCAGTTTACAACCTTGTAAATTACATTTAAGTTATTAAATAAAAAAAGGTGATGAGTTATGAGTAAAGAAGGGAATGGCTAGCTAAACAATGCACTTAAACACTAAGCATGTAGAAGAATCAACAATGAAACAGATATGTTTGTGCTCTGAGCTTCCATAGTGGGTGGTGTCAAGTAAATGCTAGGGACCAATGCTAATGCTAATCTGAACAGATGGGTTCTTGGAATGCTCTGGAACGTTTTTGGAGAGGGTTCACTCTTCACTTCCAAATACAGAACTTGCATTACCTGGGTGAAACAATTATGTGGTTCTTGTGTCCTAAATCTAGAATGAACTGAATGAAAATGAGGGCCCTTGGGCAATACTGGCCTCAGAGTCAGACCCCAGAGTCATCAGTTCCATGCTGTGGAGCTGGCTGGAACAACTGAAGGTAATTGATCAACATGAAAGTTGTTTGTTAGATAGTGGTAAGTGAGTAATAACAAAAAAAAATCAGTTAATCCCCTTGGCTCACATTTAGGTCAGACTAGTGGGAAAACAAGGTTTTGTTGCAAAATGTTCTCTTATAATGAGAAAATGCTTCGGTTCTCTGCTTGAATAGATTTCTGTGATACTTACAAATCTTACAAAGTACAAATCTTGATGACTTCTACTGACATCTGTACTTCTGAGTCATCAGATACTCTATGCTGGATGTTTCAGCCCTCATGCAATTTATTGTAAATGTTTATGCTGAAAGTGGGTGTACTTTCTCTCATTATATACACCTGTCTGATGAAACCTAGGTGCCTGGGCTGACGGGTGCCTTGCCGATATTTTCACATGCTGTTTTGGTGTGAAAGCGCCTGCTGGGAGATCAATTATTTTCTTAAATATCTTCCTTTGTGTACATCACCCCCACCATGCCACAGTGCTTATATGTAACTTATTTAACATAACTGAACTGCTCATATAAAAGAGACACACTACATCATAACTACAGTTTGAGTGATTGACTGATTAACCCAAGAAAAACCTTCTTCTGTTCCTCTAATCCAGTGTTTCCCTGTCTCCCTAGGAGCCAGTGTTGAAATCTGATGACCTACAATTGTTGGTTGCTGCCACACAAGATGCAAAGAGTCTCAGTGCACTACACAAGGTAAGTAGGTTAAGAGACAGAGCTGTGGATACTCTAATAAATTCATACTTATATTTAACTATTGCGCTATGTAATAAATATCAGACACAAATGAAGTTCTCTGCAACAAAATAGTGGTAATCCAGGGACAAACATGTTGACAGTTTTCAAAATATTTATATATGCATAGTCTGTTGCTGAGAAAAGAAGAATGCATCATGAGGAAAGATTAACATTTGACAAAGTGCAAACTAGAAGGAATATTGTGGATTAAAGCCATCAATGACACTAAATTTAATTTGTACAAGCTCAACAGAATGAGTCTTTGCTTGATGTTTAATTACATTCTAAAGACACAGTAATATTTTACCAAGGTTTAAATAGCACTCCAATCATTATTAATATATCCACAGCAATACAAAATATATGTATTCTTGTTGCATAGAATTACGCAAAACAGGATTTCATCCCAGTTTTATTTATTCATAGATGCAGCTCTAAAAAATTGAGACCACTCCAAGTTCAGAAATCAATGTTAAGTGGTCTCTTAATTTTTTCCAGGGCTGTATATTTTTCCAATCTGCTACAATTGTTATGAAATCAGTTAGTGATTTAGGCTCAATTTCCTCCCATTGTGGCATTTAAATAAAGTTTTAAATGTGTCACTTATATCTGCCTCTTGTTCTCGATCAGTGTCAAGACATGACCATTTCCTGCATCCTTGACTGTGTTAGTGCGGTAACCAGCTTGAGCCCCCAGCTGGAAGATGCTGTTCTTGGTCGACTCATCCAAGCACTGACCAGAGTAAGGCCAATCAAATAATACATACGAGTCCGATAACTACATTAGCACTCATTTGCCTTAATTTTATTTTAAGTTAAACTCCTGTCATTAAAAGAATGCCCACAGAACAAGACATGTACACTACCAGTCAAAAGTTTTAGAACACCTCAATTTTTCCAGTTTTTATTTCAATTTATGCAGTTTAATGTCTCAATGTACTCTGAAACTAAAGCATAGAACAAATAAACAATTGGAGAAAAAAATAAATCATGGAATAGTTTTGTTTAACAACATTGAACCCCTTAAACTGACAAACCCCTCTGGTACCTTTTAAAGGGCACCAAATCCATCTGCTTCTCTTTAATCCATGTGTACTCATCACTGTTGTGTTGTTTGCCAAGTGTTTGGTATCCCATGAAAATATTTACAATTATGACATATTCTGAAACCAGACAGTCTACTGATCAAAACAAGATCATCCACGTTTTGGTAGAAGCTAAACACACCCATAGAGAGCTCAAAATGTCAAGATGGAAAACTGTTTACAGTGCACTAATACACAATGATTTACCTTTGTACCATTTCAGGTTATTCACTGGACTTGAACTGCTTAAATTTCAATATAAACTGGAGAAATGGGGGTGTTCTAAAACTTTTGACCGGTAGTGTATATCCCGTTAAGAAATCATCAAATTTGAGCATATTTAATATATAGACAAAAAATGACTCAGAATTCAGATATCATGAATAAAATGCAGTCGCATGATTATAATTGTATATCACGATTATCTTATTCTTCTCCTACAGTGTGCAGTGGAGGAAATGCCAAAGTACTCAAGACAGATGCAGATCTTCAAGGCTGTTGTTAAGGAAAAGCGTGCTCACAACCTCTATATGAGGGCACTGGAAAATACAGGAAATGTAAAATCCACAAGGAAAACCAATTAGTTATATTATCGCGAAATAAAGTATTTAAAAAAACTTCATACAACTTACAGTATTTTGTTCGTGGGTAAAACCTTTCAAATTTCTTGTTCACATAAAAGCATAAGAAAGGTTACGATGGAGAGGAGGAGCATCTTGGTTTTATTGTTCCTAGTAGCAAATTTGTGCCACAGTGTTATAGTTTCTTACATCAACCCAGAGAACAGAGTTGGGATTGTTATTATAAAATGATCATTAGCCCTAACCATGTCCAAAACTCCAAAACATGAATCTACCCTTAATCCCCCCATCACTTTGTCTTGGTCTTCACACTTAACCTGATGGAACAATGATGGGATCCTCCCAGGCCGTAAAACACAGATCCCAGCCAATCAGAAAAATAGAATTCTACTGGCACCTTTATGTCGCCATCTAAGCAATGAGATCCAACTGCAAACACACATTCGTTTGAATTGATAAAAGTATCCTAATTGGGGAAAAAAAAAAAAAAAATTTTGATTGCTGATTCTCTCATTAGTACATATGAAGTTTCATTTGCTGTTATCATGTCGTTTTTTAATAATCAGTTGTATTTTCAGACTTACAGTATCTCCTGTAATACTTGTTTTGAATACAAAATAAATAAATTAAAAAATGTAACAGATGTGTTAGTAATATTTTATTTTATTTGAACATTTTAAAAAGTCTAAAAACAGAGGAAGTATAATGTACACATTAATGTAGTTAGGTCCATAATTATTTGGACAGTGACACAATTGTCATCATTTTGGCTCTGTATGCCACCACAATGGATTTGAAAGGAAACAATCAAGATGTGCTTTAAGGGTAGTTACAGTACATCCAAATTGGGTGAACGGGGTAGGAATTACACCCATTTTTATATGTGGTCCCCCCAATGTTAGGGTCTCAAAAGTATTTGGACAAACTAAAATAATCATGAATTAAATTGTGAGTTTCAATACTTGTTTCCCTGCTGATGCTCTGCCAGGCCTGCACTGCAGCTGTCTTTAGTTCCTGCTTGTTCTTGGGGCACTGTCCAAATATTTATGTATCTAACTGTACATGTTGGCAGCAGTGTGGAGTAGTGCTAAGGGCTCTGAACTCTGGAGCACAGGGTCATTGATTCAATCCTAGATGGACACTCTATTGTACAATTGAGCAAAGTAAAATAACTACATTGCTCCAGTTAAAACTCAGATTTATAAATGGGTAGCTACTAATGATATTTTGTAACAGTTTTAAGTTGCCCTGTATAAGGATGTGTAACAAATGTAATAATTTAAAAAAGGAAATCATCATACCTATAGAGCCAGATTAATTGCTTCTTCCCTTAACTTCATTTTGACAATGGCAATTGGGGGATGATCAGGCAATGGAGGAAAAATGAATTGGACTTGTCAATATGCCTAGTATATTATATATATATATATACTATATACTTCTATCATCCATCCATTTGCATTAACCAATTCATCCAGTTAAGGGTCATGCGGAGCTGGAGCCTAAACCCATAGGCACAGGGCACAAGGCAGGGTACACCCGGGATGGGACACCAGTCCAACGCAGGGCAGAACTAACACACACACCACACTCATACAACTACACAGGGCAGAACTAACACACACACCACACTCATACAACTACTGGGTAATTTAGAGTAGCAAATCACCATAAGCAGCCTTTCTTTGGGATTAGCTAAACACTGATTTACCTGAAAGAAAACTGTAAACATTCCACGGGATTGAACTGGGTTCAAACCAAACTCTGTATTTAAACATTTGACAGACAAGTTGTGTTTTGGACCACCATTGGAGTCTTACTTTTAAATGAGTAAGATATAAAGAACACGAATATGTCACTTGGAAATGTGTGTAGGCAACATTAAAGAAGCTTCTGATGTTGAATGGCTAATGCAAACACACAAAGAATCCTGAACTTTGCTCCATATCAAGTCTTTAATATTTAACAAATACTGTATTTTAAACACAGCTTGTTCAAGTCACTGCAGGGAATTAACCTTCCCATCAGGTAGATAACACATAAAGCATATTATTAATAATATATATATATATATATATATATATATATATATATATATATATATATATATATACATACATTATATAAGAGCTGTTTCAAGTTGAGTAGAGTTAAAATCAGATAGATAGTAATATAGATAAAGATATATTCTGTTTAAAAGCATAACATTTCTAAAAAAAGCACAACATTGTTTGAGTAAAATACAACTAAAATTAAGAATAATTCAGGATGTAAACTCCATTCCAGTCTCTGAGTTATTAGTTATTTACTCAGACTTCTGAACGCCACTGTTTTAATTTGGTAGAATGAATTCGGAGATGAGGGGGGAGTCATTCACTTGGGCTGGGTTCCCTACAATAAGTGCACCTTGCAGGTAAGCCCTCATATCTTCTCCCAGAGCCGGTGTCTCGTAGTGTACCCTGATCCAGGGGTCACCTGTGACAGGCACATACATGTCAAATTAGTATGTTTCATGACGAGTCATTAACAGAGCCTTTATTTTGCCCTGACTGCCTTGCTGTTGGATTTAAGTAGAATGTTAAATATGTCCTGGGAAACGAGAACAACAGTTGAATGTATTTGACTTTGAGATTTACGTTGCACTACATTTTGGGTCACACTTTTTGTGGATAAATATGGACATGTACACTGTATTTGTATACCACTGTATGTGACAGACACATTTATACTGGTAATCTATTTGGAGGTTTGCTTTGTTTGTTTTTACAGTCTCCTTTTACCACACATTGATGATACACTGCCTTCTTAGTTTAAAGGGCTTTTATAAACCATACAAATCAATACAATATTAAATACACTTTACTATTTGTCAGGATCCACATTAATGACTTAATATGTTTTGATTGATTTCTCAAACATGGCATTCTGGTGGCTGTTTGAAATGATTGAATACGTGTTATACATCATGGACCTGTTGTTCTGCAGGCTATAGAGACTTTCTGTTCCTGAAGCCAACCAAAAGCATCATAGGCAGTGATTCTGTGGCCTCTAATATTATCATATTATTGATGTTGAAGCAAAGTTGATCAAATATTTTGTACTGTGCTTGATGTACTTTTACACCATCCAGTTGAACCCATTCCAATTGAGGTTTCTTTGAAGAGGGGGGACATGTCATAACATAACATAACATGACATTAAGGATGAAACACAGGCTGCCAGTCTCTATCAGAGTCCCTAAGAGCCCCAGTGTAGATATTTTGAATGTCTTTGTGGCAAACATTTGGTGCACATGCCCTACCTTTCTGCACATGTTGCCCCAAAGTAACCAGGAGCTCTGCTCCAATGCTGTGATTAATTGGCTCTCCAGGCTGTGTACGACCGGCTCCTAACTTATGCAAAACTTCTGCCAAGCGCATGCCATTTATCTCCACCACCGTGCCTGCAAAAAAAAAACCACAGATTGCATTTTAGCACTATAAAAGGAAAACGATGCAGCTTGCTTAAAATATTCCTAATGATCTGAATGCTAATTTGAGCCTTGGGACTAATATACACAATATATATATATATATATATATATATATATATATATATATATATATATATATGTGTGTGTGTGTATAAAGTCACAGATATATAATAAGGGAAATGAACCCTCACAATAAATAGGGTAATGGGTGAATTACCTTCAGCCTCTGCCTTAAGCTCTATTTGGCTCTGAGCTCGTCTGAAGACCTGGAAGTAATCTTGGTTCCCAACACACAAGGCAGTGGCGATTTCAGGCTGGACTCCCTGGGCCTCCAGCATGGCCTGGAATATCCGAAGGGCCTCTCCGTTTTCCAGAGTCTTTGCAATGTCCTTCTTGCCAGAGTCCAGCGTTGCTGCCCTCCCACACATCCACAGCACATACCCGCCTGAGGAGTCGATAAAACAAAACCATGAAAGCTTTTTCTCAGTAAAACTGTTCTCTTTAAATAGATTTTTATACATCTTGCCTGTGATTGTTAATACTTGAATATCTTGAACACATTTTTCCGAATTTGGTGTCATGCAACATTTTAATTTCCTGTTACACAAGCAGTGATTTTTTTTAATCCAATACAACCTATAAATCTTGCACTTGTAGTTCTTCCCATTGGTTTTGCACCCAAACAAGCATTCACATAAAGATTTTTGTCACTTGTTACTGGCGAGTGCTTGGAGTTGTTGATGTATTCAGGGCCCAAGTCTTTCCTCACCCAGACAAATGACAAGCTCCTTCAGGTCATCTGGCCCTTGGCCCTTCAAACACTCGATGGATTCGATCACCTCCAGGGAGTTCCCAATGCATCGACCAATGGGACTGTCCATCCTGCTGAGCACGGCTCCAGTGCGCACGCCCAGATTGTTCCCCACAGTCACCTACACACACATTGTATAGGTTTCCATGTCACTCCTTCTGGATCTGAAGTCTTTCTTATTTACCACTAATAAATAACACCATTTTACAGGCTACTTCCAAAGAACGTGAAAGGTTATCTGTACTTTACCAAGGACTGGGCCAGTTCCCTTGCAGCGTTCATATCCTTGCAGAACGCAGCATTTCCATATTTCACATCAATCACCAGAGTGGACAGGGATTCGGCGGCTTTCTTTGAAATAATTGACCCTGTGAAGAATTAAAAACCAGTAACTTCTGTTAAGTGCCAAAAGGTTCAAACCTCTTATACATCACATATCCAAATGTATACAGTGTGCTAGTATAAGGAAAATGAAAAATCAAATATATTGTTTATTCTAATATGCGATAGTAGATCCTAATGGCAACTATGTTCGTCAAGCAGGATTGTTCTGTTGTGCATAGTTTACTTGCTTTACCTGTAATGAGGGGTACGCTGTCAACTGTGGAAGTAACATCTCTTAAGGCATACAACACCTTATCCGCTGGGACCAGCTCTTCCGTCTGCCCAACAATACAGCAGCCAACTGTCTCGATAATTTTTGCCACCTAATAGACAACACAATCAAATTTCCACTAAGAGCTGGCTTTCTAAGACAGTCACACACACATTTTAAGCTCGAGCTAATCAGCAGAAACACACAAGAATATACCAAAAAACACAACACAAAAAATATAAGTATTATAAGCTTAAACGAATGTAAGACTGAAAAATGGAAAGGGGGTACTGGACTGTCATTGAAACATCACAAGGAACACAAAAGGCAATGTTGTTTCAGACACAGGATCTCTTACCTGTTGTGACGTCTGATGAACGTTAAAACCTGGCAGGGACTCCAGCTTATCCAAAGTTCCTCCTGTGTGGGCTAGGCCTCGTCCACTGATCATAGGTACCTGTGTATCACAAGGGTCACAACACATCCAAATAGGGACAACTGTGCAGAATAAGAGGAGTAAGGTCTGGACAGTCCCTTCTTTGGGCAAGAAAAGAGTTGGGAGGCTTTGGCATTTGGATGGAAGAGAAATACTCACTCTCCACTCCTTTGTCTGCATACCTTACAACCGCAGGCAGCCAGGGCTGGGGCCAGGGGGAGGCTGATCTTGTCCCCCACGCCCCCCGTGGAATGCTTGTCCACGATCAGGCTTTTCCACTCCTGCGGCCACTGCAGCACCTCCCCCGACTGCATCATCGCCCGTGTCAGGGTCAGCGTCTCCGCAGGCACCATGCCCTTCTGCCATATTGCCATCATCATTGCCCCTGACCACACCCAAAAGCAAGAGAGAATTAGGTTGTACACACCACTCCCTAGCTCCGTCGGTCACACACTCAAACCAGTTTCTCTGTCAGTCTGCCAACTCAAGAGCAAGGAGGGGAACAGTTCAGTTTTTGAGCAAGACAAAAAGGTTGGGATAAAATGCCTTTCTGTGTTTAAGGAGAGAGGAGAGAGGGAAACTGTTGACTTGAACTTACTTTTGGATTACAGGCTTAGACTTGCTGTCATTTGTCTTGTGTCTATGTCTTTCATTAGCTGCATATTTAGAGAGGGACCAGTTATACTATAGGTAGATTTTCTGTATGTATTTTGAACACTACATAATAAATCACTGCTTGGACCACACCCCTGCCTTATCCTAGTACCCACCTTTATTGACCCCCGGCACTGTGCCCAACCCCACGCGGTGCCACAATATGTATATATATATATTTATGTGTGTTAGTTACCTATCTGGCTGTCCTTGATAGTCTTGTCTGTGACAGCTCTCACAAAGATACAGATCTCCTCCTCACTCAGCTGGCCTCCATCCCTCTTCTTCTTGATCAGCTCTGCAAAGTTCACCCGTCCCCTGGCAGCTGACATCACAATGCTTCAGAATCACTTCAAAAATAAGACAAAACAAAACTATACAGTATATTAATATTATAAAATACAGATAAATGCTCTATACACTGATATCTTATGGTGCCATATACTGTACAATAATTCCCCACAGACTGTCCTGTCTAGTTTTTGGTCCCATGGCATTGTTCCTTTTTTGAAAATTGTAAATTTTACATATGTGTTAAGTGTGACATTGAATTGTTATTTCAGGAAAAGTGATCTAGATCTTTAACCTATTTTGTAATGCTATTTCTACAAAGACAACTGCAATGAATATAAAGTCATCACTACAAATATGCAGTTGCCAAACCCAAGTTCAATTTCCTGCTCTAAACAGCAAATGGATGCTTGAAGTTATTAAACTTTTTCTACTGAGGAAGTTACAAAATCAAGCCCAGGAAACCAATTGTAACAGTTTTGCATAATTGCCCAGTCATCTTGGACTGTCATTTGCATGCCCTATGCAGATGCTGCACATTTACATTGATTCTATGCATGTACTAAGGCACAAGTCAGCTGTTAATCTGCCATGAGCAGTTTGTCACTGGCCTATGAATCTGCACATTTGTTGCATCGTGTTTGTGTGTTGCATGCTCCAAAGATTATAAACCCAGAATTGAACATTATTTCACATCAACAATACAGTTACAAATAAGAAAACACTCCATTAATCCTGTGTACCCCCCTGCCACAAAAACAGACAAAGAAAAAAACCAATAACAGCAATAATAAAACCAAATAATAATAAAAACTGTCCAATTAGTGTTTGTTGGCAGCACCTATGTTCAGTCCTAGTATATATATATATATATATATATATATATATATATATATATATATATATATATATATATATATATATATATATATTTGCTCAATTATATTAAAACTGAACATGCACATAAAGTCTAAGAACAATTAAAATAAGGAACTGCTCCATACACTTCCCTTTAACAAGTCCGTCATTCTCTCTGTAGCTGGAGGTTTTATTTATATAGTTTCTATACAGTTTGACCCAGTTGTTGCAAGAAAACACGGCTTTAAACCTTTCAATTACAGAAAGAGCGCTTCTCATTCGCAGACGCGCCCTGGTCAACTGGTTACACCGCACGTACGACTCATTACAATACATACAGGGCACTACTGCCAGTTTTATTATAAGCAGTAAGAGGTAAAAGTATAACTTATATTGATAGCTTAAGTTTCCCTGTTTTTATGTCCTCAATAAATGAATTGCTGAAAATGATGAAGAAAGCTATTCTTTTGTCAGGAGAGAAAATCACTTCAGTGTGAGTGCGTTTGGTTGCTTTCCGTGTCCTATACAGCAGAAACAAAAACAAAACAGCAGCTAGGTTGGTATGTGCATTAGATTTTGCTAACAATTCAAAGCTAGGCAAACAAGTGATGTGTTTCCCATGTGAAACAGTTGAATCATGTTCAAGCTGCCTCTTGTTTGAACTATTGTACACGCATTCAGTAAAGATTATTTTGGTTTACATGAGAATACAATTGTTTTCAGCCAATCCATTGTGTGTGTGTATATATAGTTGTTCTCGAAAGTGCCCTTGAAATGAGCCAGAAACTACAGGACCAACGACGCCAATCAAACCGGACGCAAAAGTCTCACTCGTTTCGTATTTAAGCATCTTTCATATTTCCCACTTAGTCCATTTGGCTCTGTCTTACTATGCCGTGAGTATGTACTGTATACTATTCTTCTTCTTCTTCTTCTTCTTATTATTATTATTATTAGTAGTAGTAGTAGTAGTAGTAGTAGTAGTAGTAGTAGTAGTAGTAGTAGTAGTAGTAGTATACAAAAGTTAATTGTAATTAAACATCATTCTGACTTATATAGCTATAGCTATAACACATAATCTCAGCCTGTGCTTTGCAGTCGAGTGTAACACTGAATATGTTTAATTGTTTTAGCTACCTGCACAGTTATGTAATTGGGATATTGGTGCTGGGTTTTAGTCAAGGTTAATATATAACTAAAGCAAGTTATATGCATACTGATAAGCTAAAAAGACTCAAGAATACACTATTAGATGTCTGATTTTGTATTATTTTAACTTGAATCATAATGTAGTTCAAACCTAGGAATGCAAAACCTGGATAACTTCCACATTACACACATAGAAAAAAGTAAATCACAAGTTTTGAAAAGCAAACTAACAGTCAGAATTAAATCTTGTGGGAAAATGTCTCGGTAAAATATAATGAGCCCCGGGAGATATTTGTCCAAAATACTATATTCCAGCTCCAAATGAGCAACATATATATTCGGTTCTTTCTTACCTGGCTTTTGATCCAACGAGTTAAATGATCATAATCTCCAAATGTAACTGGTCACGTCGTTTTATATTGCTGTCATGGATAGAGGAAATGTTTTCAGTGATTTGTCATTTTTTAGAGCCAATGAGTGCCGAGACAGGGAAGGTGCGGTAGCGCAGAACTCAGATTAGTTATTCAAGCGAGCAGTCAGTTCGAGAATCACGGCCGAATGGTCAGACGCTCAGTTACGCATGCGCGTTTGGTCGGGAGAAGGTGGTGGAATTGTGCGCGCTGCCCTGTAGAGAAGGGACAGTGTACAGAGATTTTGCTGAGATATGTATGCTTATGATATGTATTCTATTTAAACTATATGTATTGCACCCAAATCAAAACGATCCAATTACAGAATACTCTCATATGTTTGGTTTAATTAAAACTAACAAATACAAATATGGAATTGCAAATCCTCATGATTTATTTGATTAAAAGTGTGTGTATTTCACCCAATTGATGCAAACATTGCTGTAGGCATTCTTCATAGCTGTTGCTCTAATAAACACTTACCAGTTTTCTAATACACACACACACACACACACACACACACACACACACACACACATCCACACATATAAATAAAATCTTGAGAAATGTATGGCTAAATATGGCTGTTAACAATTTCTCCTATAATGTTGCCACCTTTGGCATAATTGTTACAGTATTACCTGAGGTGTCAACACAGAGCAGTTTTCAAATACACTTATTTGTACATACTTTGAGAAATTGGTATTCTTGGTATTGGTACTCGTGTGTCCGGGTTTACCCTTCAGAAGTGGCACACTCTACAACCCAGCTTCTCAAAGACGTCAGATTTTGTGGACAAGCATTGCGCCGCACAGTGGAGAGCTTATCAGGTGCAGCATCTGGCTTGGTTGGGTCCTCAAGCACAATAGGAAATCATTTAAAGCTGATGCAAAGGTAAGTAGGGCTGAGCTGAGTGGGGGCCTGAGGGGGATGCGACAATCACCGTTGAGTCTTCTTGAGGTGTTGCGGGCTAAACGATCAAAAAGAAGGATGGAAGTTGCAAATGAAACCTCAGAGACCTGCCCTTAGCTAGATCAATCCAGACGGTTGTCATGCTGAGGGGATGAGGAGACCACACTGTTGATCCCTGGATTTGGTCTGTGGGTGCAGATGCGCTGGGGAGGCAAAATAAGCTGATCCCAAGAGATATTAGTGCCAGCATTACACTTCAACCAACAATAGCAGGCAGAAGGAAATCTGCATCATCGTATGGAGGAAACGCAAATAGATCAAATTAGTTTACTGTAAAGGTACGTCTATATGTGTACTTATCTTGGTGAGAGCAGAGGTCAAGTGAGCAAGAAGTTTTAACATCTCCTCTCATGCTATGAACCATGATTATATTAATATTTAGTTAATTTTCCGTAAATGGCCAGTTTACATTATCATACAATTTACAGATATTGGATAATAGATGTTGATATGATAGTGTATTAGTGGTTAGGACTCGAGACTCTGCAGTGGAGGGTCGTGTCTTCAATCCCAGGTGGGGGACACTGCTGTTGTGCCCTTGAGCAAGGGACTGTACCTAGATTGCTCCAGTAAAAAAAAGAGCTGTATAGTTGCATGTAATTATAATGTGATGGAAACAAATTTCAGCACACAATTTGAGAGGAATAAGCTTTTTATTCATATGGAACATTTCCATGATCTTTCATTTCAGCTCATGAAACACTGCACCTAATAGTGCATATCATTCAAATAACTAAACAAAAAGATTTGAATGCATGTTATTTATTATTATTATTATTATTATTATTATTATTATTATTATTATTATTATTATTATTATTATTATTATTGCACTGTAGTCTGGGGTGTATATAACAATGGCAACGTTGCCATGTTGATTTTGAGGGCGGTCGCCATGAGACGGATATAAACGAGCAGATTCTTGTAAAGCCTCAGTCCACGTGTGTGGCGCAGACGGTGCAGCTCACAGTGTCGAGGTTTGTATTTCTTATTAAGTCATTATGATGCATTTTTGAAAAGGTAAAAAGAGTTATATAATTGGGATATTAGTGCTGGGTTTTATTCAAGGTTAATTGTAGAAAAATAAACACATACAGGTTGTATAAAAAATTCTCTAATATATATATATATATATAAACATAATTAAATACATGCATATGTTATTAAATTAAATGTGTTCATTTGCACTGTGCACTACTCCTTTTACTAATATACACCTTTAAAATAGTATATAGGATGTTTATAACACTGTTAATATGGAAAAGGGAGGGAAATAAATTAAGTTTGAAATTCATAAGATTATTTAATATTAATATTAATTATATAGTTTATATATTACTCATTACCGATGTCTTTCGGTGAAGTTATGTTTGAATAAGCCTTGCAGCTTGAGCATTTTTAAAGTAGTATTACTGATATTTTATATAATACAGGGCTGTCAAAAACAGAAGATTTTTACGTTAAATATGATAGGACGGTTCACACAAATAAACACCACTCAACTTTATATACAGTTTCTGTAAGGCAGAGCTACATTAACTAAATTTGGGATTGTTGTCAGGGTCTCAATCACATTGTATTTCAAATCTAACAGCTATTGACCATATTTTATAAACTTCTACAGGTGAAAACGTGTTCATCTACAAGTGGTAGAGATGTTGCCATGTTTTATCTTGTCTTTGTTGTTATAACGTTAATGTTTGGGAAATTATTCAACTCTAACAAGCTGTCTATTATACTGGCCAGGGGCTTGTTTGGAGTTTGACACAATTGCTATTGCTGCACAGCAGGGGGGTTGCTAAGAAACCTGCTCCGTATACTTTATTTGAAAGAGGCATTATCCTGTGCATGAGAGAGTTATTGCTAAGAAGATACACTGTGCCTGTATAACTATTCATTTTAAGAGAAATTGCAGAAGTGATTGGTGCTTTTCCTGGTGCTTTTCACGATTTCCTAGTATTTCAGTAAATTCAGTATCTCCCATCTCACAGCTGAGCACTTTTTAGTGCTTCAACGGAGGGAAAAACAGATTTATGTGCTGCGTCTACTTCACCTGTTTTCTGCTTTGGAAAACAAGAACAACTTAAATACAGGTTTGTGTTTGGGGGATTTCTAATTTTTAAAACTTGATTTATTTATTTTACACATCATGTTATTTGTTATACTAAAGTATTGCAAAGGGGATGCAATTGAACGTGTCAAAAACTCTTTTCCCATATAACAATCTACAATTTAAAAGGGAAATCTGAAGTAATAATTCTGTTACAGTAACACATTTAGAATAGTAAGAAGCACTTGTATTTTAATTTAAACCAAGTGTATTTTATTTCATGACTCATATTCTGTTCCTTTCTCTAAACAGACCAAAATGTCAACTGATGTATGGGTAGGCCCTTGGAGACCTCACAGACCAAGAGGACCCATTGCAGCTCTGTATAGCAGCCCTGGTCCAAAATATGCCCTTCCAGGAGTTACAGGTATGGAAAAGTTAAAAAAAAACTGCCTATTTCCTAGTCATATGTGGAATTACAATATTTTACATGTTTAGTGGTTAGGACTCTGGACTGTGGAGTGGAGAGTTATGGGTTCAATCCAAGGTGGGGGGCACTGTATGTAAAAAAATGTGATATATTGTTGGGAGGGTTACTGTTAAAAAGTATTCCGTGACAGAATACAGATTACCGTGTTTTGAAAATAATCTGTAACCAAATACAATACATTACTCCAGTAAAGTCAGTAATGTAATCAGCATACTTTTAAATTACTTTTGGAATACTTTTTTTTCTTTATTAAAAAACGAAAGCAGGTGAGTTCAAGAAGTGAAACAAAATGTACAACACATTCTAATATGGATGACGGATTGAAATTGTTTATTTGTATCCACAGCACAGACATTTAAAATGGTAGTTAAGATTTGTGTCAGTTTAACTCTCTTGCATATTTACACGTTGCATTTTGTAGTAGTGTATGCATTTTTAAACAAGTGAAACTGCATATTGATCAGTTCCGGCGGCAGGATGAACTTGGGGGGGTGGGGCAGGGGCATCAGAAATGACTAAGGGGGCACATATAGGTCTTTGACTAGTGAGGGGGGTGGTTGGCGATGAGGGCTCCGAGGGGGAAAGTAAAATTACAGAATGTATATGTGGCAACGCATGTCAGTTTTGTGACAAGAATGCACATTACTGTTTGCTATTTACACAATCTGTATGAATGCTCATCAGTCTTTATACAGTATTTTGAATGTATGTCATACTGCCAGTGTCAATTGCAAAGATGGAAACAACTCAGGGTCACACATCTCTGTCATCTCCTGGACAGTCATCAGAACTAAACCCCTTTCACAATTTCACAAATCTCTGCCAAAGTGTCAGCACTCTGCGGATTCCTGCTTCCAGGTTAGATTCGATGCCAGAAACGGGGTATGAAACATATTTTAGCTTCTCCACATAGTAGTGATCCATTAACCCAATATTGCCAATTGTATACATATTTCCAAAATAAACCAATATTTCTAATTGTCTTTTCTTTTTTGTAGGAACTGTCTATCACGATCCCAGAAAATTCAAGGCCCCTGCCTTCAGCTTTGGATCCCGTCACTGGCAGTATTCGAAGGACTGTTCTCCCGGTCCTGGATACCTCGTCCCAGCGAACATCACAAGGATTGGGAAGGATGGCACACCTGCGTATTCAGTCTACGGCCGTCCGAAAGACCCAGTCCTCTTCCAGACTCCAGGGCCAGGTCATTGACATTGTTCTATAGAATTTAGTACAGGAGCAGTAATTATAAAATGAAATTATAATATATATATATATATATATATATATATATATATATTACCCTCCAGATTTATTCACACCCCTGAATAAATATGATCAAGAAACCAACATCAAAAAAGAAAGATTTATAGATTGGATAAAGTGTCCTGCTGAAAAAAGTCTATACATTTTATACTGTAATCTTATTAGCATTGCAGAGCTGAGTCATATTTGTACTAAATAATTGAATTCCAGAGACAGGCAGTTCGCATGTATTCACACCAAGGTAGTTAGTTTAATGGCAGGACAACTCCTTTAATGTTCTGTGAGGATCTGGCACTTCTGAGTTGATTAGTGTCAATTCCACCAGGCAGAATTGCTCTGTAGGTCTTTCAGAAGCTTTGGTCTCCGATTGTGAACTGTCTTCTTGAGTTCAAATCCTACACTGAACAAAAATATAAACGGTACACACAACTCCCTCAAAACTTGAGACACCTGTTGCATTGTGTTGTACCTTTGCAATGATCATGCTGTTTAATCCGCTTCTTGATATGCCACACCTGTCAGGTGGATGGATTATCTTGGCAAAGGTGAAATTCTCACTAACAGGGATGTAAACAAATTTGTGCACAAAATGTGAGAGAAATAACTTTTTTGTGCGCATGTAAAATCTCTGGGATCTTTCATTTCAGCTCATGAAACATGGGACCAACACTTTACATATTACGTTAATATTTTTGTTCAATTTCTTTATTCAGGGGGTATAAATAAATCTAGAGGACACTATAAAAAATATATATTTTGTTTATAGGCCGTTACTCGCCAGAAAGGTCAGGAAAATCGGCACATTATTCAGCCCCTGCATATTCCTTGTCTGCACGGACCAAAGGATTTCGTAATGATCAAACACCAGGTAAGTATTATTATTGATATTATTATTATTACATTTGTAATGGATAATTTGTATTAGAAATATTCAAATATCTAAGTATCTAAGGTAAAGAAAGCTAAAAAAAAAACATGGATGCATTCACTGTGGACAACAATAGTATATTTTTTATATTTACATATATATATGATGCAGACACTCGCTGGCATTAGCAAATATTTATAGGTTTCAAAAGAATATCTAGACATTTTACATCACTGATTCTGATGACAGTTATATCTTATAATACTTCTGTAGCTACTCATCAGAAAGAAGGGTTTTGTTTGAGGGGGAGACTTATTTTGCTTATTGGAGTAAAGATCACACTTACTAATTATAATAAAAAAAGCTGTGCGAACAAAAGAGACTGAAGCACACAGCTCTGAAAGACTGGTTTCAATTTCACATCAGTTTACTTGATATCAAATCAATAAAGAGATGTCTTTGAGATCATGTAATGGCCTGGTAGCTGCTGCTCAAAAAATGTTGAAATACCCAATTTGTTACATTTTTGTTGTGCAATTTGTTGTGAATACAGTTCCATCTAAACAAATAGTTTATTTCACTTCTGCCTGTCTTTTCTGCTTTTCAATACGATTTCCAGGTACTCCATAATTAAGATAAAATTAATCCAATCCTTTAATAATTTTTATTTTATTTTAGGACCTGCAGCCTATATGCTCCCCTCAGTGCTGGGCCCTCACACGGTGAACAAAACCTCTGCTCCAAACTTCTCCCTAACGGGCAGGAGCAAGATTGGCAGCTTCCACGAGGATCTTCAGAAGGTAAAATGAGAACAAAAATCAGAACTCGATTCTTATTTTGTATTTATTGTTTTGCCAGGAGTTAGTCCAGTAATTAAGTGTTGATAGGAATCAATGCTTAAAATGAAATATCTATTTTTCTCTCCCTATGTACCTGAGTTTCTTGAACTTAAATTGCTAATAGCATCAGTCAGGGATAGAAAACAATAAAGCAAATATGTTGTGTACTAATTTTGCTTGATAACATTAAAAAAATACAACTAACTAGAAAGGTGACCAGACAATGTATTTTCTCCTTATTGTGCAGACTCCAGGCCCTGGGACATATAGAGTGATAGACCCCTGTACCTATAAGTACAAACCTCCTCAATACAGCATCACTGGACGCAATGGCATGCCAGGAGACACCACACAGAAACCAGGGCCGGGAGCTCACAGCCCTGAACGGGTGAGAAACATATAATACTGACCGTAAAAAGCGGCAAAGCAATGCTATGTTGTGTAGTTTTGCAAAGTACTATTTAAGGTATGAATGCATTTTGAGAAAAGTAATCAAGAAAAGGGGAAAATTGCCTTGCTTTAAGAAAGTTTTTTGATGAAGCTTTGTAGATATACATTAAGTCATTTGAAATGTTTTAATAATGATGATATTGTCAACCATAATTTTGTCTTACAGATTCCTTTAAACAGAAATAGAATTTCCCCAGACGTTTTGGGGGAGAACAACAGTTAACTGTACTAAATTAATTGAATCAGTTTAATCATTCCCTCTGAGAAATCTTTCCACTTTCTTTTCAAAGGTGACCTTCACCAAATACCAGTCCCCCAGATTCTCGTTTGGAGTCCGACACTCAGAATACGTGGCTCCTCTCATCGTGGATGTGGCAGAGTAAGGGCCACAGCCGTCCCCCGAGCCCAGATGAGCACAAGGATCTTCTGGAGTTCAAGACCTCACAATCGATTGCAAATAGCAAGGCCACCTGAATCAATGTGCACATCTTTCTGAAATATCACTTGTTTAATCTTCAAAGTTTATTTTGTGTGTGTGGTTGATGTTATTATGTGTACTGGTAAAAAGATATCGAGTATGTATCCAGAACAGTGAATTCATAATGTTTATGCCCATATATCCAAAAGTCAGTATTACAGCATTTTCAGGTGGAGCCTGTTACCAGGAGAAGGCAGTAATCCAGGACTCACTTCACAGTGTGTCAGTGAAAGCAAGAACGATTAAAACCCCATGGCTGTCTCAGGAGAATAAGAGGCAAATAACATATACTCTGTTGTCCTGCCCCATAGGTGACATTTGATTACCTCCCACCACCACCGCTACACACACAAGCACATCTTTAAGTAGGAGGCATGGGTTATTATTTTGACTGGAACCTACTCAGAGTTTCAGGGTCTATAAGAATGGACGATTCCCTTAATCATGTTTTGTATTTTACATCTTCCCTTTTACTGAAAATTGGGACCATGGTGCTGGGGTTGTACTTTGTGGAGGGGAATCGGCTAAAACGGCTGCAGCTGATTTCTCAGTCATTCACTGAACATAATGGCACAACAAAACCTACACAGTCCAGACAAGGTCTTTTCATGACAATTGCAATAATGTTGCCAAACTGATTCAACCTTTTTCATGCTTCACAACCTTCCTGCATTGATCGAATGACACAGAACATGTACTTAAACTCTTGGGGTTATATCTATACTTCATATCATATTTGAAGCAAATACTTCCACGTTTTCTCAACAAACAGGTCCATCTAATTAACAAATTATACAAATAATAAAAAGTTAAGAGTTTAGAGTTCTATAGAAGTACTATGTAAATTGAAGACAAATATGGACTGCTTTCTACGCACTAAAATGTATAATTGGCTTGCATGTGACATCACCATTAGTATGTGTATATTTATTTATATGGAGAAATAAAATATATTTCTTATATACTTATATAAAATAGATTTTTCTTGAGCAGGTGAGACCTGACTAATGCAATAGTCCATTTTATGTTTCCGTGGAAGTTCTGATTCCTGAATCTGCCTTTTAACCAATATTGCTATGATGATACACTTTGATTAAAATAAACAAATGAATCAGAGCATCTTGTTTGTTGAGTGTATTTGTGGTAAACCCAGAGAGGAAAGCAAACCACAAATCACAAATCATAGTTATTTTCTTAATCATAAGCCATTGTTATAACACCAAGGAATGGTGAGATTCTTAAGTAAAGTAAGCATGGAGTGTGTTGTCTTATTAATGTTACAGTTGATATTGGGGACATTCCTATACATGCAGGACATTGGGAGACTCTGTTGTTTCATTATTTTTCCTGAAAAACCAGGATTTTAATTACTTAAATTTAACTTTACTTTAAGTTCAGAAGATACCAGCATGTACATCAATTAATGTGCATATACACTCACCTAAGGGATTATTAGGAACACCATACTAATACTGTGTTTGACCCCCTTTCGCCTTCAGAACTGCCTTAATTCTACGTGGCATTGATTCAACAAGGTGCTGAAAGCATTCTTTAGAAATGTTGGCCCATATTGATAGGATAGCATCTTGCAGTTGATGGAGATTTGTGGGATGCACATCCAGGGCACGAAGCTCCCGTTCCACCACATCCCAAAGATGCTCTATTGGCTTGAGATCTGGTGACTGTGGGGGCCAGTTTAGTACAGTGAACTCATTGTCATGTTCAAGAAACCAATTTGAAATGATTCGACCTTTGTGACATGGTGCATTATCCTGCTGGAAGTAGCCATCAGAGGATGGGTACATGGTGGTCATAAAGGGATGGACATGGTCAGAAACAATGCTCAGGTAGGCCGTGGCATTTAAACGATGCCCAATTGGCACTAAGGGGCCTAAAGTGTGCCACGAAAACATCCCCCACACCATTACACCACCACCACCAGCCTGCACAGTGGTAACAAGGCATGATGGATCCATGCTCTCATTCTGTTTACACCAAATTCTGACTCTACCATCTGAATGTCTCAACAGAAATCGAGACTCATCAGACCAGGCAACATTTTTCCAGTCTTCAACTGTCCAATTTTGGTGAGCTTGTGCAAATTGTAGCCTCTTTTTCCTATTTGTAGTGGAGATGAGTGGTACCCGGTGGGGTCTTCTGCTGTTGTAGCCCATCCGCCTCAAGGTTGTACGTGTTGTGGCTTCACAAATGCTTTGCTGCATACCTCGGTTGTAACGAGTGGTTATTTCAGTCAAAGATGCTCTTCTATCAGCTTGAATCAGTCAGCCCATTCTCCTCTGACCTCTAGCATCAACAAGGCATTTTCGCCCACAGGACTGCCGCATACTGGATGTTTTTCCCTTTTCACACCATTCTTTGTAAACCCTATAAATGGTTGTGCGTGAAAATCCCAGTAACTGAGCAGATTGTGAAATACTCAGACCGGCCCGTCTGGCACCAACAACCATGCCACGCTCAAAATTGCTTAAATCACCTTTCTTTCCCATTCAGACATTCAGTTTGGAGTTCAGGAGATTGTCTTGACCAGGACCACACCCCTAAATGCATTGAAGCAACTGCCATGTGATTGGTTGGTTAGATAATTGCATTAATGAGAAATTGAACAGGTGTTCCTAATAATCCTTTAGGTGAGTGTATATGTATATAATACATTTGGGAATATTTTGTATTTGAATTGTCCAATGACCTATTACAGTTTTATTGGTATTTTAGGAATAGACTATCAAGCCAGTTTAATTTTTAAAACTATTAACAGCAAATTACTTGGGATTAATATGGGAGGTATCAGTCACTAAATCAGTCAGTTTTCATTTGTTATAGCGCCCTTCATAAAGGTTGCCACAGCATTTCCCAGAAAATAAATGGACAGTAAGACAGTAAGACAACAGGTTGACAGACAGGCAGACAGACAGGGTGCTCTGCTGCTGTGGGTTACAGGCTGGATTGTCAGTAGGTGTGTTTGCGTCTCTTCTGTAGTTCTGTGACCCAGCCCAGGTTCAACACTACAGAGATCTGGTTGAGTGGGGCAACTGAGGACGGGCGGGGCTAGATGTGACCCGGTTCTGTCCACACCCTGCAGAACCGTCATGCCCAGCAGGTGGTCCTGCTCCCCTTCCCCCGGCCCAGACCAGCCCAGTCCCCAGGCTCGCTCCAAAAAGGGAGGAGGAGTATTGACTAGACTGTATTGTGCTGTATTGACTGGGCTGTATTGTTAATTAACATCCCAGCATGTTAATGAGGGAAATAAGTATTTGACCCCTTCGACTTAGTACTTGGTGGCAAAACCCTTGTTGGCAATCACAGAGGTCAGACGTTTCTTGTAGTTGGCCACCAGGTTTGCACACATCTCAGGAGGGATTTTGGCCCACTCCTCTTTGCAGATCCTCTCCAAGTCATTAAGGTTTCGAGGCTGACATTTGGCAACTCGAACCTTCAGCTCCCTCCACAGATTTTCTATGGGATTAAGGTCTGGAGACTGGCTAAGCCACTCCAGGACCTTAATGTGCTTCTTTTTGAGCCACTCCTTTGATGCCTTGGCTGTGTGTTTTGGGTCATTGTCATGCTGGAATATCCATCCACAACCCATTTTCAATGCCCTGGCTGAGGGAAGGAGGTTCTCACCCAAGATTTGACGGTACATGGCCCCGTCCATCGTCCCTTTGATGCGGTGCAGTTGTCCTGTCCCCTTAGCAGAAAAACACCCCCAAAGCATAATGTTTCCACCTCCTTGTTTGACGGTGGGGATGGTGTTCTTGGGGTCATTACTCCTCCTCCAAACACGGCGAGTTGAGTTGATTCCAAAGAGCTCGATTTTGGTCTCATCTGACCACAACACTTTCACCCACTTCTCCTCTGAATTATTCAGATGTTCATTGGCAAACTTCAGATGGGCCTGTACATGTGCTTTCTTGAGCAGGGGGACCTTGCGGGCGCTGCAGGATTTCAGTCCTTCACGGCGTAGTGTGTTATCAATTGTTTTCTTGGTGACTATGGTCCCAGCTGCCTTGAGATCATGAACAAGATCCTCCTGTGTAGTTCTGGGCTGATTCCTCACCGTTCTCATGATCATTGAAACTCCACGAGGTGAGATCTTGCATGGAGCCCCAGACCGAGGGAGACTGACAGTTATTTTGTGTTTCTTCCATTTGCGAATAATCGCACCAACTGTTGTCACCTTCTCACCAAGCTGCTTGGCGATGGTCTTGTAGCCCATTCCAGCCTTGTGTAGGTCTACAGTCTTGTCTCTGACATCCTTGGACAGCTCTTTGGTCTTGGCCATGGTGGAGAGTTTGGTATTTGATTGATTGATTGCTTCTGTGGACAGGGGTATTTTTTTGTTGTTATTCTGTCTCTCACTGTTAAAATACAACTACCATTAAAATTATAGACTAATAATTTCTTTGTCAGTGGGCAAACGTACAAAATCAGCAGGGGATCAAATACTTTTTTGATCCGTCCCTTCCTCACCGACTACTCAACTCAGTTACTCGTCCAGTCTCTGGTCCTCTCCCGCCTGGACTACTGCAACTCCCTCCTGGCCGGCCATCTACTACCCGTCCACTCCAGCTCATCCACAACTCTGCAGCTCGTCTGGTATTCTCTCTGCCCCGATTCGCACACGCTACTCCACTGCTCCGCTCCCTCCACTGGCTCCCGATAGCGGCATGCATTCAGTTCAAACTTTGAACCTCACCTACCGCTATCTTGACCACACTGCACCAAGCTACCTTCAGACACTCATCTCTCCATACATCCCCTCCAGACCACTGCACTCCTCCAGTGCCAGAAGGCTAACTCTGCCTCCTCTCCACTCTCCTTCCCCCAGAGCCACTCCTTCTCATCCCTGACCCCTAAATGGTGGAACGACCTGCCCACCAAAGTCAAAACAGCAGAGTCCTTGACCTCATTCCGACGCTTACTCAAGACGCATCTTTTCCGACAGTACTTGTAATATTAATCCTCTATCCCTGCTAGTTAGGACTTCACAGTTTTATTATGCTTCTTGCGTTCTTGATTGTTTTCCTCCTTGCTCCCTTTTCCCGTAGCCCTTGTCTGTGTCCATACATCTTGACAAACTTAGCTTTCACCGTCCAGGATGTAGGAAGTCACTTACTGTACTTGTGTAAATTGTAAATTGGAATTTGTACAATGTATTTTGAATTGCTGTTTTAGCCAAATTGAATTTGTAATGATTGATGCCTTGTACTTCTCTGTATTTTTGCACTTTGTTTGCACTTATGTTGTAAGTCGCCCTGGATAAGGGTGTCTGCCAAGAAAAAATAAATAAATAATAATAAAAAAATAATAATAATAAGGATTTTTGTTCTTGTTTACACATTTTCCTGAAATCAGGAGTGATTCATCAAACTTGCAGTTCAAAATAGCGACAGTTCCAAATCCATAATTTGTTGTTGTCCCCATAATTTAAAATAGGGACAACCTATGGGTCGCCAACGAGACAGCACAAACCCAAGATAAAGGGAGAAAAGTCGATGCACAAATTGTAGATGAAGGCAGAAAAAAAAAACTCTGATGACTCAGAGCAGCGACCCTGCAGCTGAAATGAAAACAAATGATTAATTAGTAAAAATGTATTCAAATAAGAGAAAACATCTTTCATAATCTTTCTTCGTTTGGGAGCTGAACTGGCTTAAGCCCTAACCATTAATCAATTGTAACTACAGCACTGAATGCATCTCAGAGCACAGACAGTTCTAGAGGACTAGTGCTTGACAGATACGGGGAAGGAAACAAAATCTGCAGCTTCATACTCAGTTAACCCAAATTAGAGAGGTGTATCCTAATTCCTACACATCAAGCAAACTCAGTGACATGTGCTTCAGATGATATTCACCAATGAAACATACACATCCAATGAAAAGCTGAGGTATAAACTAATACTTTCATTTACAGAGGGATGCACACCTCAAGACAGCCTGTTTCCAGAGATGAGTGACAAAAGCAAGCCAGTGAGAAATATAAATGAGGTGCCAAGCTTTACTAAGGGACTATTACTATTCTGTATTTCTTTATCACAGTACATTAGAGTGAACCTTTTACCCCCAAAAACATTGAAAGCATGATAAACTTGAAAAGCCGAATGACAGATAAAACATAAAACTGTAGAATGGGTAGGGGAACGGTGAGGGCAGTGAAGGAGAGTGCTGGTCCAATGGGAGTTTGAGGAAAATAGAGTGCACATGGTGCCGAGGAATGTAAAGTGACTGATTGCTGAGGAATGTGAGGGCTAGTATTCGGGTGATGATGACCTCTGATGGTGAGCTTGTGAATTGCGGGATGTGTGGGATGAAACAGTGACACCCCCTTCCCCCCCAGGACCTCACTTTGTTTCACATTTTTTATGGGAAATATGTGATTTGGGGGATTTTTAGGACCAGTCTGGCAGGAAATTACAGAGAGGACCTGACAACACTGAGTGCTTCCGACTTGAAAGATAACCGAACAATGTGTAATATAGGGTTAATCTAATTTCCTTCTAAATCAGTTTCAACAATGGAAAATTTAGAACCATTCACATTGAACTAATCTGTTTCGCATCACCTGTTGTCCCCAGAAACCTGTAGGCTTAACCACACTTTGAAATTAGAATCAGATCAATGAGAATAAACAACTCGACGTTGGGATTGCTTAAGCTGGTATAAATGCATATCTACAGGACTGTTGTTTGCCCATTTAATACAATTACTGTAAACATCTGATTGCTGCAAACAAATGTAAAAAACATATGCTCTACATCTATTAGCCCAGGTTTTTGAAGGTTCTCCTGAGGATTTCCTGCTAGGTTTATTGGATCTTTCACATTGCCACTGAAATTGATCATGTTTTTGAGGGTAAAAATATGCTGATTCCATTTTCTTCCAGTGGTGTAAAATAATTTTGCATAAAATCCTCCCTCCCATTTTCTTTTGTAATATGTATGGTTCTCTCAATTCGTGCATCACACTAGTTACGCAAATAATCTACAGATGAGATCCAGGAACTTTCCATTATGTCTCTGAAAGGGAATAAAATGTGATACAATTTAGTAGCTGATACATCTAATTCTCTATCAAACCACAAGAAAATACTTAGAGGCTTCCTTACAAATCTAAAGGAATGATCAGAAATAGAATATTGATGAGAATATACAAAATTGGCACGAAAATCTATTGGGTAAGTAATTTCAAACAAAATTAGAACATTTGTTCACAGTCAATAACACATACTCCCACAAGTGTGAATCACTACTGCACATGTGCAAATCTTTATTGCTCAATTGTTCAATCAGCAATCAGTCCGTAATCACATATAAAAGTGAATTGGTGTTGCCATGAAATGGAGCAAGTGAGATGACAAAGACAAAAGAGAGAAAGAGGAGCACCACAACCACAAGCCCATAGAGGAAGAGGGGTGTGTCTATGCGGTGGCACAGCAGCTCAAAGGGGAAGACACAGAACATATGTCTCCAGTGACATATGTGCCTCTATCGATCACCATGTGATAAACCACGGCCTTACAATGGGAGAGGCTGGGCAGAGGGTGCAGCCCAATCTAAGCAGGTCAACTGTGGCATCAATAATTAAAGTATTTAGAAATGGGAATAGGTAAGTGATATTACTTCACTGTATTACAGTCATGGGCATAGGTTGAGAGATATTTACAGTTTTTCTCAAATTGCTAAGATACTTTTAATGAAACTGGGGTCAACTTGATCTCCATCTTAACCTAATGAGCAAAACAGTATTCATTTTTGCAATACACTAAGTAATTTCTCATTGCTTTCACACATAATGCAAATGTTATGAACAGTTTTGCAAAACTGTAAACCCAACTCTCTACAAAAGATATAAAACTCAGTTAAGTAAATCATGTCAAACAAAATTAAAACATTTGGTCACATCTACTACAGATTACTCCCATGAATGTAAACCTCTTCTGTATGTGTGCACAATTATTCATTCAGCAAGCAGTTCTTATTCAAGCATAAAAGAATAACACATTTGAGCTTTTTGCAAGGAATGACCAAGTAAGAGGCTGAGGGTGAGGGTGAGGGTGAGGGCAAGGGCAAGGACAGGTACACACACAAGGGCAAGGACAAAGGAGATTTAGAGCTGCCACATAAAGGAAGAGGGGATCAGATGTGTGGTGGTGGAGTAGCTCAAAGGGGAATACAAAGAGCTACTGTTTCAGATTACATTTGTGCGACAGTTATTGATCAATCATGATCTTTCAATGAGCGAGGCTGGGCAACGCAACTCCACATACATTACTGCAATTTATGTGAGTGAAGCCGCCTTCCACCTTTCAAATGTAAGGAGTCGAGGGAGGAACCCCACTGGTAAGAGGGCCACTGTCGATGTGCAAATTACCATGTCTGCCGCTCTCTCCAGTGAGGGTGTTCTTACCCACATTCACACAATTGGGCCATACAGCACAGAGCGTCTAATTACATTCCTTGATGCGCTGTATAAGAGCATTGTGCCACCAGCAGAGAGAGGGCAGGTGAGGCCTGATATGTCACACTTTGTAATCGTATGGGACAATGTTGCATTCCATCGCTCCCGTCAGGTCACTGAATGGTTTGCAGCCCACCTGCATGTGATGATGCAATTTCTCCCCCCATAGTCGCCGTTTCTAAATCCGATTGAGGAATTCTTTTCTTCATGGAGGTGGAAGGTATATGACCACCGTCCACATGACCAGATGTCCCTCCTTGATGCCAAGAATGCTGGCTGCCTGGCAATCATAGCTGAGGATTGTCAAGGGTGGATGCGCCACTGCAGGAGATTTTTTTCCTCGTAGCATTGCAAGAGTAAACATCCAAATGCGATGTCAATGAGAGCATGTGGCCTGATCATCTAGAAAGAATGGACTGAAAGTGCAGTGTACAGTAATATATTTGTTTTGCCTTTTTGACCTTGCTTTGTTTTCTGATATACTTTGTTTCTCATCATCATCTTGGTATATTGTATTTTGTTCTCTGTACAGCATCATTCAATTTGTAAAAAAATAAACAAAAACAAAAATAAACTGAATACTGTAAAGTAAAGCATTTTGTTGCAGTTCTTACTCTTTACTGAAATTATTTCTGCTTTGGTCTTCTTTGATAAAAAATCCTTTTAGGAAACAAGAATACAGCCCATACTGTGGTAAAATGTTACCTGCCTTTACATACTACAATTATAGTATCAAAAATGGTACACACAAACTCAAACACATTTAGCCATGGTAAGGTATATTGATAGTTGTAGTTAGCATTTATTGGGCCATTGTGTAAGGACTGATAGAAAGAATTTGATTTTGTGACATGCATTCAATGTTTTGGGTGTCTTAGTGCATTTTGCAAATTAAATGCATCATTTTGACAAACACGATTCAGTTCTGGAGTTAACTGTTTTGCAAAAGTGACTTCTTTTTGGAGAAATGTGCTCAAGCAATCGAGAAAAACTGTAATAGTCCCCTCCAATAATGTGTGCCTGGCTCTATAGGCATAGTGGACGTGGCCCCACCAAAACCTATGCCACTGATTACAGTACTATTAGGAGTGTAAGGAGTTTTTCCATCATCTTCCTTGACCATTTAATTATATCCATTTATAGAAGAGAAAGACAACCCTGCTCTGGGGCCAAGAAAAAGTCTTCAAAACTGAACAGGAGGTGGCCATTGTACATTGTACATTAGCTCCTAATATGAAGCAATTGGCAAAAAAACAGTGCTTTCTAAAGATAATGCAACCAGTCAGTCAAAGATGGCTGTTGAAAGGGAGTGACAGAAGTTGCTTTTAAATTTGATACAGCAGAAATAGTTTTTCAGTCAATTCTGTATCCCTCTGCTCAAACTGAGCATGATGACACAAGTTGAGATGGGTTCAGTTTTAGGACATAATATCCAGGAGTTTGAAGCATACATTGAACAGTATTTTGTTGGCTTGTATGTATTTCAGTAATGTTTAAATCATAATTTTTGCCCCGATGTCATCAAATTCTTGCAAAGCTTATGCATCCTTGATTTTGCAAGACTGGCAAAGTGATTCCTGTCAGCTCACGAGGTTTAAAGATGTCCAATTGCACAATGGCATTTTTTTGAGATCTGCAAGTCTGTGAAAGATACTTGCAAGTCTCAGTTTATGGCGCTGGCAGTGTAAAACAGGCCATTCAAGTCCAAAATATTTTTGTTGAGACCTTCACTCGGCTTTCCCAATGCAAAGTAAATGACCTGTGAAGTTTAGCACCTATAGGTTTGCCAAGGCTTTAATCCAGATTGGCACATATTAGCATACACTTGTCAATGAATCTCTATTTAAGGTATCATCTCATTAGCCATGAATGTGTTAGATAAGTGTTGCCATCATTTTTCCACACAAACCAAAGAGTAGCGGCCATAACATGAGAAGAATAATTAAATCTAGCAACAGAAGATGTGTAACAGGCAATGACCGAGCTCCTTATTCTGCAGATAAATCTGAGATTTGAAACGTCAACAGTTACATTAAGTAACCAATTTAAAACAATGTGAAATGACAGGCTAAAACAGCTTTGCATTTTGTACAAATGTTGTGAATTTTAAAGTCTTTTCAGAGGACAGAAGCTATTTTCTTTTGTTCCATTTGGGTTGTTATGTTCTCTAGGTTTTTCTTAATGGAACTGATTGACTGTCTAAAACTGCATGGCTGAGGAGCTCTCATTATATTAAAGGTGATAGTTTTGGATGTCAACTGAAAGCCTTTATTGCCCAAACTAACAGAAAACAATTAGACAAAATAAACAAATCCACGTTGGAAAGTAACTTATCCTGGACTCAAATGAAAGGCTACGGTACAGCAACTCCAATTAAGCTATGAAACTATGAAACTATCCTAAAGAGAAAGATTTGTAGAGAATGTTGTTTTAGATATCAGAATAGTTTACAAATCAAATTCAGTTAACTATAAAAACAAGCAAAATATACCCCAGAGATAGTGAACTTCCTCTTTGCCAAGAGACCGAGCGACCTTGCAACCTTTGGGCTGTTGGTCGAGGAGATGTTGAACTGGTATATCCGAAAAAGGGAACATACCCTCCTGCCATGCCTGTGGTTCTGGCTCACAACCAGGCATCCAGGGGCAGAGGGCACCGCACTTCCAGACAGGTGCCCTACCCCCCTCAGTGATCTCAGACACCGGGTCGTCACACTCCTGGCAGGAAGAGCGCCAAGGCATGCACTAAGCAGAGAACGGCAATCCAAGACCTGCGCTGTGTCCCTGAAGGCTTTCAATAGCCTCTGACCCACCGCTACAACCCCCCACAACTCTGAAATGGGCAAATCTTGCACCCCGGACTTCAAATTATAACAGTTGGATACTCCTTGCAGTTTGAGACCCGTCTTCCCCCTTCTGGGGTCTGGTGTGAACGCGAGTGAAGGACCCGTTGCAGTGTCTGGCACTGAACACTGACGTTTGAAAGCGTTGACAATCCCTGTGTGTAGGGTGTGCTTGTCTCTGTAGTTTATTCTACTATTCTGTTTGAGAGTTGTGAAGGTATAGTGCTGGTGCTGCTGTTAATTTCTGACTTGGCCTGGATCGGTTCAGAAGAGCAGATCAGTGCTGACCTTTCTCTGTCCCCCATCCACAATACAGGGATATAATATCCCCTTGACTTCTCCATGTAGAAGCTGAGCCGGACTGACTGTAGTGGCTGGCTTAAAGTGTAATATTGTAAACCTTCTTGTACTTTGTCAATGTGATTTGGTTTTATCTTGCATTTTCTTAATATTTTGTTGAATTTTAGGATACAGAAGTTCCCGGCCCCATTTCCAGTACTGTCATTAGATATCCACATTTGGTGCTGTGGCTGCAGCTCCCTCTGCCTTGCTCCCCTGCTGCTCCCCTGGCTCTCTCCGCCCTTGTCCCTGGCGAGGCGTTCTTTAAACATGTGTAAAGCAACTGAAATCTGTGGGGTGTGATGAAGTTTTCCTGTATGTATTTTTATTAACTTAGATTCTTGGCTTTGTTTTTGTATTGCAACATGAAACACATTGTATGTACATTGCAATTATAACTGTTGAATGTTGCTTTTCAAAATACCTCAATAGCCACAACCCCTGATCATCACCAGTCAAAACACACACACACACACACACACACACACACACACAATCACATGGTAGGCCGACCATGAGATACCTGGCCAACCTGGAGGTGATCCCCTCAGACTGAGCTCAGCTACTCACACTGCAGAGCTGACAGCCCATCGACTGCTGCCACTCCTCTACCCTCCTCTGACTAAACTGAAGCAAACAGGCTCTCCTCAGCTCTGGGCCGAGCTGTAGCCTGGTTCTGAGATTGTATGAAACACATGTACTGTTAGACCCTCAGTGAGATGAGCTGACATGTGAGCAGCACTGTATTCTGTTCTGACTGAACCGCACTGTGTCTGAAGTCACACTGAGATAAGGGCCCTCTCGAGTAGTTCAGTCATTTTAGGTGCTGTATTTTAGATTCGTTTTAGAATGCAGAAGACCCCCCTTCTCACCCTGCGTTGGTGTATTTCCCTGATGTACTGTCCTTTACGTAGCATTTACTTGTTAAGCCCATTAAGGCCAGTTATATATTAAAAATACCTATATGAAATCCCAAGATGTTCAACTGGTAAAATCTTTTGCCCAGAGTACAGGATGTATCCTAAGTTGGCAGGTTGATTTTCTTTCCTGCTATATGATATATGCACTTTGGTATATGATTTATATTTGTGCTCCATATGATATATCCATTTTGGTATATGATATTTTGTTTTCTTGCTATATGATATATCCACTTTGGCATATGATTAATCATTTTTGGTATTTGATTTATTTGTTATTTTTTTAATTGAACGGCCCCTCATATACTGCCAATGATGATAATGATTAGCTATTACTTAGTTTGCCAGTTGTTAGCTAATGTTTTTCATAGTATTGTATGTATTATTTATTTTAGTTTTTTAATGTGCAATGTGTAATATAGTGCAAGTGCGATATTGTATTTTCAGAACTGAGTATTTTTGGTGTGGGTGTTTTTTACCTAAACTGTTTTGTAGTTATTGCTCTTATTCTGTGCACTATTTAGATTTGTATTTATTACTAAATCTATTTCTTCAAGATGTACAGAGTATGTTCAAGTGCAATAAATGTTCTGTGATGCGCAGTATTTAAATGATTGTGTGTCTTTTATATCTACCTAAGCATTTTGGTCTCTGCAATAAAGATGGGCACCACTAAATGTTTTGCAGCGAGGTGGCTGGCCCCACAAATCATATCTCACCTATGGCCCCAAAAAGGCTAGGTCCGGCCCTGTATGTGCATACACCAGTTTACACAGGTTATTGCCAAAAGTTTTTTGTTTTTTTTCTTGTTTATGTGCATATTTTGATACACAATTGATCTGCTCGGCTCAGCAGGTTTCTAACTTTCCTTTTGAATTAATTCTATTGTATTGTATAAGGCTTGCGAAATGAAATGAAAGAAAACATTAGAACTAATGGGCGGGTGAAATTAAATAGTTGAAAAACAGACCAAAACTGCCATGACTGTAGGATTTCACAAGAGTCTGTTTTGGAATCTAGGTCATTCAAGAATATTCTATCAGAAGAGCCAGTGCGCATGTGTAGAGTGTGTGTGTAGTTTGTAACTGAATATGCAATCTGCTGAAATCAGTGATGAACTGACGCTGACGATTAAATGTACCCTGTGCTGAAATGTGCATGACGAAATGCCCGTCATGAAAAGTGCGTGATGAAAAGATGTAGACCTTTGAAATACAAATCTATGTGTCTCGTGCCTGCCTAGGCAGACATAAAGGCTTACAGTTTACTATTAGAAAACAGAAAGCAGACATTTATTTCTAGCAGGGGGAATTCTACAGAAGAGCCTTGGGGCCATGTGAATGAAAAAACTACCTTTAAACTTGACTTTTCAACATTTGAACTTTAAATTAACGTAAAAAAACGACTTTAAAACACACAATTTCATCGTTGGGCCATTCAAAATTTGGACTTGTACTGTGGTACTGCTTGTAAATGGTGAGCTCACATGAGTTGTACACCTTGTGGATAAATTACATTTAGAATCTGCCTTATTGTATCCTGTGTCACAATAACCCCCTTTGATTTGCATAAAACCACCGATAACCCTGCATCTGTCCGGATTTCTCACTTTAATTTTGTATAAACATCATCACCTTATCCAAGTCCCAATGCAGTTTTCTTCTGTTTCTCTGGCAAACTCTTCAATGTTCTGCAGTTCATAATAACATCACAACCATGTGTGTAATGTCCAAATTGAATTGATATGTCTTCATGAAAATGTATGGGTGATAATTGGTATGTAATTAGGGTGGTTTGCCAGAAAGCGAGAGGGGAATAAAGAGATAGAGACTGCATAGACATGGGGTTGCCGAGTGCGTGTGGATATGCGGAGATCTGGGAGAGAGCCGAGTTAAACACGGGCACCGAGAACAGGTTCAACAGATTATTGGATTGTAGAAAGCAGTGGGCTTTGCTGTGGAGAAAACTGACTTGAAAACACTGCATTGAATGACAACTGTAAGACTGCCTCCTGTCTGTGCAGTGTCCTCCCTCTTATCCTTGCCGTTTTAAAGTTGTATGGGTTACATTGTTTTAGTCTTACTTCCTTCTGATAAACCCCATTCTGTACTGTAAATACAGTATAATCGTAAATCTTGAACTTTTGAGGCATAAGCAATTAGGAAATAACACTTACTACCTAGGAACAACAACAACAAAAAAGTTACACGGTGTAATGGGTTGTTGCATATATTGGGAATATGGACTACAGTTTGCGAGTTCGATCACTTGGGGTTACAGCATTAGTACGTAATTGCTAGAAATGCCAGTACAGCAGCATTGCTGGGAACTGATTTCTTGGGCAGGTTCGGGGCAAAAATGTATGTAAAGAATAAGAGTTGCACCTTCCTTGATCAAATGTTTCCATTAATAAAGAAGTTTGATATAGATGACGTTAGACAGATACGTGTGACTGAAAATGTAATGATACCTCCTTGTATGGAGATAGTGATGGGTGATGTGAAGGGCTTGGGCCAAGATCTGGAAGGGGTGGTTGAACCCATGGTGAAATTCATTGAGAAGTATGACTTGTGGGTTGCTAGGACAATTGGGAGTTCATGTCAAGGTAGAGAAGCAGTTTGCATTATAAATCTAATGGGTATGACACAGAATTTAAGTGAAGGAACAATTATTGCAGAGTTTTCCCCAGGAGCTACAGTCATGCAGATTAAACAGAAGGAGCAGAGTAAAAGTGCAATTGTTCCAGCAGCTGGGTCTATGTGAACAAGGGTTGTCAAATCAATGTAGGGCTGCAAAGGGAGAGAGCTGCAGAAATATCTGTCTGTGTTTAGTGGGGGTGATCATTATTATTATTATTATTATTATTATTATTATTATTATTATTATTATTTATTTATTAGCAGACGCCCTTATCCAAGCGGAATACAAAGTGCAAAAATTCAGTGCAGTCAACATTACAAATTCCAATTCACATAATACAGTGCAATTCAAAGCATAATACATTTTACAAATTCCAATTTACACAAGTGTATACAATATATGAGGTCTTACATCCTGGACTGTAAAAGCTGATAAGTGCAGACAAGATGTTAGGTCACAGTCAAGGGCCAGGGAGCATAGGAGAGATCAAATTAAACAATACAAGTACTAGTAATGCATGGCAAGTAGTATCAATCAATTTTTATTTGTATAGTGCCCTTTGCAGGGTAACCACAGAGTGCTTTACAGACTGGTAAACATACAAATGTACAGGGAAATAAAATACATAAATACAATAAAGTAAAATAAATATAGACCTGTAAATGAATAAATTCATTAGGAGAAAATGAATCTCTGGGGGTCCACGGCTAGCCTAGGCCTAATGGTTGCCTCCCCTCCAGGCAGTATAGTTGTTACAGCAGCAAGGCGATCAGAAAGTTCTTGATCGGTGCTGCCGGCTGTGGTCTTCCCTCTGGTGGGGGCCTCTCGCCGGCCATTGGGGTGGGGGTTGGACCATCATCAACAGCCTTTGGGTGGCAGTGGCTTGTCAGACCTTGGGTGTGAATGCCCCATTGGCCCTCCGTGGTGGGGTGCCCCGGAGGAGGGTTGTGCCACCTCAGACTTCCATGGTGGGGGACGAGGTGCCTCATCGGACCCTCAGAGGGGGCTGTTGCTGGAAGTCAAAAAGACAGTTGTGCTCAGATACTGGTCATGCAATGCAGGACATTTCAAAAGACAGTTGTGTAATTGCATGTCCATGGCACACCGGCGGCACAATGGGCTAGAAAAACAGAGACTGAACAGATGAGTCTTCAGCTGTGATTTAAAGGCTAAGACAGAGGCTTACATTGGCTGGAAGATCGTTCCACAGCTTTGGGGCCCTATAACTGAATGCTCTACCACCTGCGGTTTTCTTGTGTATTTTAGGGAGCGCTAAGTAACCGGCTTCCTGTGATCTCAATGGCCGACCTGGAGTGTATTCTATAAGGAGATCTTTTAAGTAGGGAGGTGCCAGTCCCTTTAGTGCTTTAAATGCTAGTAAAAGAACTTTAAAGTCTATCCTGTAGTGCACGGGCAGCCAGTGAAGAGAAGCCAATACTGAAGTGATGTGTTCATGTTTTTTTGTTTTTGTTAGGATTCTTGCAGCAGCATTTTGGACTAACTGAAGTAATAGCTCTGTTTGTGTTGCCTGACAGAATGGCATTACAGTAATCCAATCTAGATGCAACAAATGCGTGTATCAATTTCTCAGTGTCCTGTAACGAGAGGAATTGTCTCAGTCTGGCAATGTTTCTAAGCTGGAGGAAGGAAGATCTTGACATATTCTGAATGTGTGATTCAAAGGATAGATTATGATCACAGATGACACCCAGGTTTCATGCCATCTCCTTAGGGGTGAAATCATCACTCTCTAAAAATTACTCTAAAATTATAATTAATATTTATTACATATGTAGCGTAAAGGTACACTTATAAATTTCAATTAAATAAGTGAATTTATAGTATCACCTTATCACGAATCCTGGAAAAAATAATTAAAATTCAACTCTAGATCAACAAATCAAAGACAAATCACTTCCGTGACCAAATCAAAGACCATGGGATCGCATATGATATCACACAAATCGTTAAACAAAAAAGGTTATAAACACATTGACTACAATACCAGTTAGTAAGACGAAGGTGAGTCTCTCATTAGTATTGTTAGTCGGACATTAAATAACTACGCAGGTTAGTATTTATGTCAGGTAACTTCTCGTTATATATATATCAGTCTCATTTAGGTTTAGGTGCCGAGAAAGATCCTATCATTACTTGTTACCACAATTTCCCTTAACTAATTATTATTCAATGATTAAGGATAGGCAGGGCCACCTATAATCTAATGTCTATTAACTTGTGTCAATTTCAGACTAAACAGTTAAACAGGAATGAGAAGATATTTATTTCTAAAATTATCAACAAAACAGTTTAATGCAACACACATTTATATTTAAGAAAACTAAATGATATTACACATTCTAGTTTTCTAATTGATTTCTCAAATGTCATGAATCGCAAACTCCAAACTGTTAAACTTATCTGAACTTCGTCGCAGAGAGGCCTCTCTGTCTTCGGGCTCAGATAACAGCACACGGCACGAGGTCCGTGTGGTTTGGAACAAAGGCAGTCCGGTTCGGCTTTGTCCAAGAACTTCCACTCAGTCGATGCACCTGGAAGTTGGGGTTTCGCGAATGTAGAGTCTTTTCCAAACAGATTTTCCACTGGTTTGAAGGCTCCAAGGTTGTGCACAAAATCTTCTTTGTAAGCAGGGGTTCCACCGTAGTTACTTGAAGACAAAATCTTTGAGGAAAGCAGGGCCCTGTTTGTTCCAAGGGTCAAGTTTCTTAAGACTCAAATAGCTATTTAAATGACTGAACACTTTCGTATACAGTCGACTTAGTCAATTGTACAGCTGTAAAACTCCACTGATCAGGTGGGCACAGGCGGGCAGCGCAGTCTGTAAAGTTCTTTATTTAATAAAGTCCTTTAAAAGAATTTTTGAGATTGGATTTCGGTTTCAGCCCCCAGTGTCCTATTGGAGGGGGGCTTGATTTATGACTGACGTCAATCTATGCCATCTTTTGGAAATGCCGGTTGGCCCGGGTTCGTAGCTCTATGTCGGGATTTCGGCTCTCGTCCACTTCAAAGAGTTTTTATTACCTACAGGCCCCTTTCTCCAGACATTTCATAGCAGAATTCCAAACTATTTGGCCTCTTCTCGGTGCCATCCTCCCCAAAACTGTCACTTTGATGTAAACCAGTTCCAAGCTGATGAGTTAAGGAAATCTGATAACTTTGGGGGGAGAGGTCTTCTTTAGATCAGTGCTTCAGCTCAGAGCTAAAATGCTCTTATCAAAAAACACCCAACATAACGCTACACATACAAATTAAAAGATAGAGATATATCTAAGTAGTATATTCCATGCAGAAGTCCTTTAGTTACAATAATCTATAAGGCATCTTTTATCTTACCCAACAATACTTTTGGATGACCCTTGGCACTGTAGAATATCAGTCATAGGAACAGTGCCAGTCTTGTTTGGGTCAAGCTTCATATAGGCATACAAGTGCATCAGCTGCAGATAGAAAAACAACATTAAAGTACAGGCAAGTAGAGTGAGGCATAACGGCATAAGATAATTAGATTACAAAGAATCACTAGTTATTAAGATTTAAATTAAAAAGTTATGGAATCCAAAGTCTGGTGAGCACACAGAAACATCCGGTCATCGCACAAGTACTTCAAACAGATTCAGTTTAATAGGAAACTTACTTTTCTGACAATTGCTTTTCTATATTCTCTCATCTCTCCAATGACTGCTCTTAATCTGCTTGAACTTCACGTCTGCCTACTAATTGATTAATCGACTCCGTCACCTTGGGAATTTCATCTGAATAAATAGTTGTAACTAAGGCCTAGTTCCCCAATGTAGATCCTTCTTAAAGAATGACCAGAGATGTAAAATAAATAAGTAGTAACAATTTATATACAAGAATAAAGTTAAAATTCTTCCTAACAGATTACAACACATACAAGAAATTAAATCTGACAATCAGCACCAGGGGGCGACCAATACTCACTTCAGCCCAACCAAAGCAATAGATTAAAAGTCATGGTCTTATACACCAAGAACACCGTTGAATTAATATCAAAATTAATAGTAAATCACTGTACATATACTTTCATAAATAAAGCACACCATGTATAAAGAAAAGGTGGAACAAAATAAAGAATATCAAAATAACAGAGCAAGTAATAAGGCAGTCTATGTTCTCACACCCTCCCCTCTCATTCAAATACATCCACAATAAACAGTTCACAAAAGAAAAACATTGTATAAAACACAAGAAACAGCAGCTGATCCTTGCTCCGTCTGAAAAAATATAAATAATTTACAATGTCAGAATAGTGATACAGAACAATACCTCGGGGAGTTCAACTCACCCTACATTACCATGGCAAGTTACAACATTTAATCATGGCAATCATGGTTGTGGTGTAAGCAGGTGAATTTGTGGTTTTATTTTAGTGAGAATAATAAGCCCTCTTCCTTCAGGGGCTCTAGGGAGTGAAGGAGGTGTCCTGGTCAAAGCTGTGTTATCTCTGGTGGTGCTGGTTCCCATAGGGTTAGTGGTCCAGGCCTTTGGCTTGAGTGCCAAAGTCTGGTTTGTTTACATCGCTAAGTGCCAAAGGGTGCCAATGATAAATTAGGGATGTAGACGTTTATACAGGGGCTACACTGCAATTATTGTAAACATTATTTATATTTATTTTTGTTGTTATCTTTCAAATCGGAAGCACTGCCCAAGGGGGAGGGGTTTCTGTGCACTTCCATAGGAAGCCGATCGAAACGTCACTATCAAAGCTGCCATTGGCCCCTGCGCAGGTCACTCAAACAGGTCCCTTCCCACTTCCTGTTTGTATAAAAGGTGACGTCCGCACAGGCTCTTCCACTTTTGCCTCTTTCGCCAGACTCGAGAATGTCAGCTCTCTGTGTTGTGTTTTCAATTGCTATCAGAAACCTTGTGGTTTCAGCTGGGTGGCTTCACTTATAGTGTTCTTCATCACCGTTTCGATACATCCCATCTGTCTTGTGTATGTGCATTAGTTATATTTATAGCTAATCCCATTTCTTTTCCGTCCACACACCAGAGGTCCAGCTTCGCTTCAGTTTGAGTTTCAGTTTCACAAAGAGACAGTTTAAAAATAAATAGTTGTGTTAATATAGTGCTACATACACTCACCTAAAGGATTATTAGGAACACCATACTAATACTGTGTTTGACCCCCTTTCGCCTTCAGAACTGCCTTAATTCTACGTGGCATTGATTCAACAAGGTGCTGAAAGCATTCTTTAGAAATGTTGGCCCATATTGATAGGATAGCATCTTGCAGTTGATGGAGATTTGTGGGATGCACATCCAGGGCACGAAGCTCCCGTTCCACCACATCCCAAAGATGCTCTATTGGCTTGAGATCTGGTGACTGTGGGGGCCAGTTTAGTACAGTGAACTCATTGTCATGTTCAAGAAACCAATTTGAAATGATTCGACCTTTGTGACATGGTGCATTATCCTGCTGGAAGTAGCCATCAGAGGATGGGTACATGGTGGTCATAAAGGGATGGACATGGTCAGAAACAATGCTCAGGTAGGCCGTGGCATTTAAACGATGCCCAATTGGCACTAAGGGGCCTAAAGTGTGCCAAGAAAACATCCCCCACACCATTACACTACCACCACCAGCCTGCACAGTGGTAACAAGGCATGATGGATCCATGTTCTCATTCTGTTTACGCCAAATTCTGACTCTACCATCTGAATGTCTCAACAGAAATCAAGACTCATCAGACCAGGCAACATTTTTCCAGTCTTCAACTGTCCAATTTTGGTGAGCTTGTGCAAATTGTAGCCTCTTTTTCCTATTTGTAGTGGAGATGAGTGGTACCCGGTGGGGTCTTCTGCTGTTGTAGCCCATCCGCCTCAAGGTTGTACATGTTGTGGCTTCACAAATGCTTTGCTGCATACCTCGGTTGTAACGAGTGGTTATTTCAGTCAAAGATGCTCTTCTATCAGCTTGAATCAGTCGGCCCATTCTCCTCTGACCTCTAGCATCAACAAGGCATTTTCGCCCACAGGACTGCCGCATACTGGATGTTTTTCCCTTTTCACACCATTCTTTGTAAACCCTAGAAATGGTTGTGCGTGAAAATCCCAGTAACTGAGCAGATTGTGAAATACTCAGACCGGCCCGTCTGGCACCAACAACCATGCCACGCTCAAAATTGCTTAAATCACCTTTCTTTCCCATTCAGACATTCAGTTTGGAGTTCAGGAGATTGTCTTGACCAGGACCACACCCCTAAATGCATTGAAGCAACTGCCATGTGATTGGTTGGTTAGATAATTGCATTAATGAGAAATTGAACAGGTGTTCCTAATAATCCTTTAGGTGAGTGTATAATCCAACTGCTTACTTTGTTGGGTTTTTTGTCCACAGGGCTTTTTCCTACACAGCAAGAACGTCAGCAGCAGCAGTAAATCTGAGGCCTGGCCACCCAGCCTAAGCCTCGGCCTGTCATAACAGGTGCTCCTCTGCCAGCTTGCGCCTGCACTGCAGGCCGCAGCTGCGGCTGTAGGAGATCTCGCTCTCTCAGCTTGCTGGGTCTGTGTGTGTGGGGACAGGTCTAGGCTTTGTTTCGGCTGGTGGCCTACTACCCTTGGCCCCCGCGTCACCCGGTGTCTCCTAAAAACACGGTGTGGTAAAGCCTATGGGCTAAGAGCATCCTGTGTTTGTAAGGAAGGGTGTTGGCAATGCTGTGTAACTCACACAACATTGTGCAGCCTGTTCAAACACAAACAAGGACTTCCTAATTGCTATCCAAGCCTTGGAAAAACTCAGGCCAATTTGACGTCATAGATGTACTCTCTCAAAGTCACAAAGTGACTTATTACTGTATTTGTCTTTAATTTACAGTAGACACATATTCACATTAGTTGCATATGGCTCCCATGCTCTGTGTTTTGATGTTTATGTTGCGTATAAACATTCTGGTTGTTTCAATTGTTCATTTAAAAACTGCCACCAGTTTCTTTGCTTTTGCTTTTTTTTCCCAATTATGAGTTGGCACAATTTTTACGTGAGGGCAGGGCATAGATCATGGGTCTCCATTGGTCTACTAGGTTTGAGTGACGGTTCTGCCTAACCCAATCAGTGAGCAGCCGAGCTCGTCTGACATGTCACCACTCTGCAACAAATCTTTTACTTTGATTGTACCAACACGACTGAGTGTAAAAATATACAGGAGAAATTTTGAGCGTTCTGGGCACAATTGATGTTAAAGTGTGTTACAATGAGCAAATCAGCAAGTTACCTCTGTTAGTGGTGGAAGGTGATGGTCCAAGCCTAATGCGTAGGAATTGGCTGTACCAGATCAAACTTGATTGGAAAAGCATTTACCATGTGAGGTCAAGTAGAGTGCATGAGATTTTGGCTAAGTATACAGCAGTTTTTGAAGAGGGGTTAGGAACCCTGAAGGGAACAGAGGCAGAAATCTATGTAAACTCAGTTGCAAAACCTCACTTTTTCAAAGCTATTCTCTGAAAGATAAAGTGGGGAGGGAACTGGATCGTTTAGAAGCGGCTGGCATCATTGAACCAGTGCAGTTCTCATGCTGGGCTGCACCCATTGTACCTGTGGTTAAGGCAGATGGTTCAGTATGCATTTGCAGGGACTACAAGCTGACAGTAAACCAGGTTTCAAAACTAGATGCTTTCCCAATTCCTAAAATGGAAGACCTATTCGCTACACTAGCAGGAGGCCATTTGTTTATAAAGCTTGAGTCAAGCTTACCAGCAGTTGCTTCTGAGTGAAGGATCTAAGGAGTATCTGACCATCAACACACACCAAGGACTCTACTGCTATAACAGGCTGCCGCTTGGAGTCGAGTTGAGTATTTAGGGCACAAAATTGATGCTACGGGGCTGCACCCGACCTAAAATAATGTAAAGGCCATTATAAATGGTCCTGCACCACAGGATCCTACAGAATTGAAGTCCTACCTGGGAAAGATACATTATTATCACAAGTTCCTGCCAAATGCCTCCACTGTGTTGGCCCCATTGCACCAGCTTCTGTGTAAAAACATTCCCTGGAGACGGAATCAAGAACAAGAGACTACTTTCATAGCCTCCAAGAAGTTACTACAGTCTTCAAAGCTCCTAGTCCATTTTGATTCACAGAAGCCTTACATCATCATATGGAGTTGGGGCCGTGCTGTCTCATGTACTGGATGATAGCACTGAACGGCCAATCAGTTTTGCATCACGGACACTTGCAGTAGCTGAGTGAAACTATTCACAGTTGGACAAGGAAGCACTGGCTATAATCTTTGGTGTGAAGAAGTTTCACCACTATATCTATGGCCACCATGTCACAATTTGCATTGACCACAAACCCCTAATGAGTTTGTTCAATTAAGCTAAAGCAGTGCCACCCATGGCCTCCGGACTAATTCAAAGATGGGCGTTGACACTAGCTGCTTATAAATACAGCATAAGGTACAAGGCAGGGGACCGCCACTCTAATGCTGATGCACTTCCCTTGCCTGTTGGCCCAGTTTCTCTTCCACTCCCTGGTGACCCTATGTTACTTTTGGAGACAGTGTCAACATTCCCAGTGAATGCTACTAGCATACAGAAGTGGACTATGACAGATCCAGTGCGGTCTCGAATCCTTGAATTTGTTAAATATGGCTGGCCAGAGAGCTTGGAGGATGACAGCTGGAAACCACATGTTGCAAGGAAAGATGAACTGAGCATTCAAGATGGGTGTTTGTTATAGGGAAGCCGGATCACTGTTCCCCCACAAGGCCGAGATAGAGTCATGAGTGCACTTCATGAGGATGAAGAGACTAGCAAGGAGTCTGGTATGGTGGCCTAACATGGATTTGGCAATAGAAAGAAAAGTCAAACAGTGCAATGTGTGTCAGAGTGTACACCACAGCCCAGCTCCAACACTCTTGCACCCATGGGACTGGCCTGATAAGCCTTGGGCGAGGATCCATGTGGACTTTCCTGGGCCTTTCAGGGAGAGGATGTTTTTAGTCATAGAAGATGCCCACTCCAAGTGGCTGGAGGTACATGTCATGAATATATCCACTTCACAAGCCACCACTGAACACTTAAGGCAAACATTGTCAACAAATGGGTTGCCTGATCTCATAGTTTTAGACAATGGACCTGCCTTTGTTAGTGAGGAATTCTACCAGTTTACTAGACAGAATGGAATTCAGCTTGTAAAAATATCGCCACATCACCCAGCATCCAATGGGTTGGCAGAACGGGTGGTACAGACCCTTAAAGAAGGTTTGAAGAAGATGACCGGAGGATCCCTTGAAACTAAATTGTCAAGGTTTTTGTTCAAATACAGAATTACACCCCAAACAACCATGGGGGTGTCACCAGCTGAATTATTGATGGGCAGGGAACTTAAATGGCATCTAGACCTGCTGCACCTTGGGGTGGGGGAGCATGTATGAAAAGCAAAGGATGCACAGAAAAGAGCCCATGATCAACATGGCCGGGCACGAGGACTTGCTCCTGGAGATGCAGTGTATGTCTTCAATTTTGGTAGAGGGGAGAAGTGGCTTCGTGGCTCCATAATTAAACAAACAGGCCCCGTGTCATTCTGGGTGAAACTGTTTCGGCGGCACCAGGATCACCTGAGGGTTTGTTTTGAGGAGTGTGATCAATTGCACAAAGTCCCTCAGCAGCATGAACAGGTCGAGACTGAGCAAAGTTTACAGGGAAATGCAATTACAGGACCACCTGTGTCACCTTCTCATTTAGCATCTACAGAACTCGATATTGCAAGAACAGCACAAGACATTCAAGGAACATGGACATGAGTGGCTCTTGGGAATAACAATGTGGATCTTTTCACAAAGCCTGACAATGCTGAGCTGGGTCTGCATCATTTGGAGCGGATTCTTAGAGCCCCTGATAGACTGGACTTGTATAATAATATTAATAATAATAATAATAATAATAATAATAATAATAATAATAATAATAAAATAAAAAATAATAATAAATAGATAATATGTATATATTATTTGTACTGTCACTACAGGAGACAAAAGCAAGGGCTATGTATATAGTTTTTAGGAAGGATACATGTTTACCTAAAGGGGGAGGAATGTAATAAGTTACGAGAATGTCTGTACCAGTTATTGCAAAGAATTGCAAAGGCCCCTTTTAGGTTGTTAGAGGCAACAGAACCTCATTTTCAGGTGCTGGTTGTGCTGTGTGTGGTTATTCCGGCAGTGAGTATGTTCAATAAATGTCTGTTGAATTAATCCTGTATACTCATTGTAATACAAGATATTACACCGTCTGTGACATCAGCACATGGTCATGGTGTTCTTATGAGCTGCAGAACACTGAAGAGAGTTTGCCAGAGAAACAGGAGAAAACTGCATTGGGACCTGGGTCAAGTGATGATGTTTATACAAAATTAAAGTGCGAAATCCAGACTGATGCAGGGTTATCAGTGGTTTTATGCAAATCAAAGGGGGTTATTGTGACACAGGATACAATAAGGCAGATTCTAAATGTAATTTATCCACAAGGTGTACAACTCAGGTGAGCTCACCATTTACAAGCAGTACCACAGTACAAGTCCAAATTTTGAAAGGTCCAAAGACGAAATTGTGTGCGTTAAAGTAGTTTAAGTTAATTTCAAGCTCAAATGTCTAAAAGTCAAGTTTAAAAGTTGTTTTTCATTCACATGGCCCAAAGGCTCTTCTGTAGAATTCCCCCTTCTATAAACAAATTGCTGCTACAGTAAGTCAGGTCATACATCCTGGAAAGTAAAAGTAAAAGCAAAGTGCTGTCAAGAAGTAGGGTCACAGTCAAGGGCTACGGGAAAGGGAGCAAGGAAGAAATCAATCGATAATGCAAGAAGCATAATAAAACTGTGAAGTGCTATCTAACGGGGATTAAAAGGACTAATATTTCAAGTACTGTCTGAAAAGATGTGTCTTGAGTAAGTGCCGGAATGAGGTCAAGGACTTTGCTGTTTTGACTTCAGTGGGAAGGTCGTTCCACCATTTAGGGGCCAGAGATGAGAAGGAGTGGCTCTGGAGGAAGGAGAGCGGAGAGGAGGTAGAGTTAGTCTTCTGGCACCAGAAGAGCGCAGTGGTCAGATGAGTGTCTGAAGGTAGCTTGGTGCAGTGTGGTCGAGACAGCGGTAGGTGAGGGTCAGTGTCTTGAACTGAATGCATGCCGGTATCGGGAGCCAGTGGAGGGAGCGGAGCAGTGGAGTAGCGTGTGCGAATCGGTGCAGAGAGACACCAGACGAGCCGCAGAGTTCTGGATGAGCTGGAGTGGCAGGTAGTGGATGCAGGCAGGCCGGCCAGGAGGGAGTTGCAGTAGTCCAGGCGGAAGAGGACCAGTGACTGGACGAGCAGCTGAGCTGAGTAGTCGGTGAGGAAGGGACGTATTCGGCGTATGTTGCTCAGGAAGAATCTACAGGTGCGTGTCAGCGTGGTGATGTGCTGGGTGTAGGAGAGCGCAGAACATCACCACACTGACACGCACCTGTAGATTGTAAATAGGTTTGACTGTGTATATGTGTAGCAATTTTCTGTGACTTAAAATTTTTTGGTCATTTTCCATGACTTTTCCAGGATTGTCCATGACTGTGGGAACCCTGAAATGACTGCTTTCAAACTCAATTAATCAGGGAACCAACCAGGGAGAGTGCATGCATTGACTTGATAGAGTCAGAGGGACACTAGTTAGAGAACCAATGGCAAACTGTGATCACAATATAGTTAGCTTTGAGGCATTCTTTCAAAAAACAATGACCAAGTCTAAAACAATGGTCTACAATTTTAAAAAGACAAACCTTGAAGGTATGAGGCGGCACTTAGAAGAGTTACACTGGAGCACACTGGATATAGATTCAGTAGAAAATGGATGTTTATATTTTAAGAATATACTGCTTGAAGCTCAGGAGAGATTTGTACCAAACATTAGCAAATTGAGGACCAAAAAACAGTGGCCAAAATGGATTGATAGAGGTATGCCAAAAAAAGAGAAAATGTTATTGGCGCATACAAAAGTGATAGAGATAAAACAAAATACAAATAATATGTTGAGCTGCAAAGAGACCTTAAGAAAGGAATCAGGAAGGCAAATAGGGAAATAGAAAGAAATATAGCTCTTGGAGCTAAAACTAATGCACAGAGCTTTTTTAAATACTACAACAGCAAGAGGTCAATAAAGGAGGAAGTGAAACAGATAAAGGGCAAAAATGGAAGTATCTTGGAAAACAAACAAGATTTGGCAAAGGTTCTAAATGAGTATTTCACAGAGGTTTTTACTAAAGAAAGAAATGATAACATGCCACAGGTTAACAATCAGTCCAGTCAAACCCTAAGAGAGATCAGGATAAATGAGGAGGAGGTACTAAAGGGACTAGCAGAATTAAAAACCAACAAATCACCTGGGCCAGATGGGATATTTCCAACACTACTTAAAGAAATTATGGAAATTATTTATAGGCCACTAACTCAAATATTCCAAAAGACACTTAGAACAGGGGATGTGCCAACTGACTGGAAGACAGCAAATGTCATACCAATCCACAAGAAAGGGGACAAAACTGAGCCAGGAAATTACAGACCAATCAGTCTCACCTGCATCACCTGTAAAATGTTGGAAAAAATGATTAGACAGAAAAAAGAGGATCATCTTAATGAAAACCATATTCTTGGAGATAGTGAACATGGGTTTAGACGAGGCAGATCATGTCTTACTAATTTATTAGAATGTTTTGAACATGCAACTGCAGCTGTAGATCATGTGAAAGCATATGATATGATATACTTAGATTTTCAGAAAGCTTTTGATAAGGTTCAAATTCAATGTGGATAAGTGCAAGGTATTACATGCAGGTAACAAAACTGTCCAGTATAATTACACTATGGGAGGAATAGAACTAGAACAGGAGACACTTCTTCACACAGAGTCATCACAATCTGGAACAAACTCCCCAGCGATTCAAATCAGACTGTATAGGATCCTTGGATCACTCAAGTTATTAATGGACACCAAACTCGCACGATGGGTCCAATGGCCTCCTCTGGTTTGTAAACTTTCTTATGTTTCTTACATGCATTGTACATTGAACTTGATTTGCCTGCCTAATTTAAAACAGTCCAAAACCATTTTACCAAGTTAAACAAAACTCCTGGGAACAAGCGTTCTCCAGTTAATGAATAACACATATTCTGGACATATGTCTGCATGAAGTAAGGATATCTTCAAATTTTTTACAACTTGACCTCAATGTTTTGTGCACACATTTTAGCAAACACTGATAAAGACTATACCAGTGAATAGCGGATTTCTCACCAGAAGCTATAAACTGCACAGTATAAATATACACACAGTTTTTCACTCTCAAATGGTTTGGTTTAGATCCTGTTATCCCTCCGAAAGCTCCCACTTAAATCTGAGACACTGATAGTCAACATCTTTCCGTTTGGATTTATCCACCACTAGCAGTGTATTGAAGTATTAAAGTGGCAGCTTACTCCTTCACTCATTAAAAAAGGGATGCAAATCAATTTTTAAAAAGTAGAAACAAAACATCCATGGCATGTCTGTTTAAATAAAGTGGTATCAATAATGGGACAATTAAAAACAAATGCAGTTTACATAAACAATTAAACCAAGTGCCGCAAAACTGAACTGTTTTATTGAGTCAGTGCTAATTAAAATTTAGATTTTTGAACACTGAGATTGGCACTCGCTGATTTACTCTGCTGTTCGTGGATGAAATATGTAGTTAGAGCTTAAGACCTGATCATGGCTAGACAGACATAACTTATGCAATTATTTCACATAATATGGCATGAGCACAATTTCATATTTAATCTAACGTTGTCCAGGTCAATGCTATGAACCCACATATATTTAGGTATAATTAATGTATGATTAGGATTAGGAATGCGGTTGGGGTTTGAACAGAATAGAACAGAACTGAGTTGTAAAATTGAAATACACTGTAAAGGTACCAGAGGTTGAGCAGTGGTGCAGGCAGTGACCCACAAGCCACAATTTCCATTTAGAGAAGCGATAAACATGCAGATGGTTTACCCATCAGGTTGGACTATTGCATATGAGGGCAAACCGCTTACAATGTGTCAAGAACAACACAAATTGCATGTTAACACAAATGAAATGTTAAAAAAGAGAATTAATCTAATTCTTAATTGGTGGTTACTAAGGCTTAGGAACAAAGACAAAAATAATATAAGTAATTAAAATGCCAAAAGGGATGTTCTTCATTTTAAACAATGTCTACATTATTTGAGACTCAGCAATCAGTCAAGATCAGTCTCTGTCAGACAACTGATTCCCAACAGAGTTTGGAAGAATACTTGCATGTATTAAATAATCTTGTACCAAATACAAGCCAAATATAGGAAGTTTAATGCATACTAACCTGAAATTGATACTACATAGTATAGAAATAATTATATAGATGGTATCGATGTAATGTGACATACATTGTGGTTTTGGCCAATGATATGGGGGGCTGAAAATGAACTATACTGGGGAAAAGGTCAGAACCATACAGAACAGCTTTTCAATCTGAGCTCCCGCTCCTCTCCTGACACTGATAATCTCAAACAGGAAACCCAAATACAGACAGATTTAACAAGAAGAAAACAAGCAGACTGCTTCAACGAAACCTAAATCCACAACCACGAACAATATCTGACACGATCATCAGTGACATCAATGCATCTGGCCAAAATCACTGATTCCCTGACAAACAGCATCATCTAGTGGACCATGTGATGTACTTTCAATGTGACATTTACCTTGTAATCTTGTATTAATTGATATCATGACCATGTCACTGAGAGCTACAGAAATAAATCCCTTATTAGGCTGCAGGAGAGAATAGTATAACAATTGCGCTTTACAGTCAGGGATTACAGTACAATATGCAACTCTACAGATTTGTATTTTTCTTACTTGCAATACAATCTAAAGCCACACGGTCACCCCTTTCTTCTTTAGACACTACAGTTGTGTGGTTTCTAAAGACGCATCACAAGGATGCTTGCTCAATAGGTACAAAACCCAGCACCACTGAAAGGCGAAGATAAAGTAACAGAAAGTCACTCATTCACTCGTATGGCCACATATGTTACAACCTCAGAACATAGGAAGGATGTCACATTCATTGAAGCCATTTGGCAATACCAGTCGCCAACAGCTTAGTGATGGTCTTGCCACAGTAATTTGTCATCTGTAGCATGACTTGGCACTTTTAGCACAGCACTTTACCCTAGCTCATACTGACTAATTCTTTAACACATTGTTTCTGTGTTATGAGGTATTAAAAAACAAACCAACACACTTGTACAAAAGCAGGAAGTCCACAGTAGATTCTGTTAGATTTAATATAACGCATCTGTACCGCAAAATATATTAGCCTGCTAGGTGTGAAGCAAGTACATTAAGTTTGGCACTATAAGTAAGCATAGTTGAATTATATCAGCAGCCTATTTATTGACAATTACTATTACTAAAATTACAGAGCCTTGTTTCTAGTTCGAAACAAAATATATGCAGCTTTGCCTGCCAGTGCTGCTTTTGAAATAAGGCACAACTGTTGCTCTGAATGCTATAAACTGATTATTACCCAAATAAGTTGTTCATGTGTGTACATTTTTTGAGACTCAAAGCTGTTCTTGACTTGTGCAAGAGCCCAAAGACACTGACTGGCTCTGTGTTTGTGCGGTTGTGCATCAATATTCATCTTCAGTGTAGCATGCACGGCAATGGCGCTGCTCCGAGCAATACAATGGTATATTGCACTGATTTGTTGCATAGGTACAGTAACAGTCCCAATTAAGGAAGACAGCAGAGTAGTACACTTTCTTTTATGAATCATATAAAAGCCGCAGTTTGGGGACAGCTGTTTCTTTTCTTGCTTCAGAACAAGGTGTAAACAGTTGTTGGATGCAGCGGTTACCATTTACAAAAACACTACCCAGAACATAAAAAAAAACACTTTCAAGTGAAACAAAGTATAAAACAAATAGAGGTGTTTATATAGTGAACAAACTAAATCAACCAAAAACACAAGCCAGTAAATTAAAACCGTGACAAAACAGCATTAACCCAAACCATGAAACAACCAAATCTAAATTGCAAAAAAGATGCACAATTCACAAAAACTACTGCCCATTTTAAAATACACTTAAAACGACAATAAACAAGAGCTTCTTTACTCACCCCGCTGCATACTTCGTTTCCAGATAAACCCTCACATTAATACACCACCAGTCCCAGGTCCTCTCCATAATTTACCCCAATCTGCTCCTACAAATCCACCAAATCACATATTTCCCCCCCAAAATGTGAAATAAAGTGCGGGCGGAGGGGTGCTGCCGGTGAAGTGAGGGCCGGCATGTTAACGTTGGATAGTGACTAATCATAATACTTCATTCATTCATTCATTCATTCATTCAAGTGTCTGTATAGTGGTGATCCCTTACTCAAAGTCTGGATGTGCTTCCTCCAGGAGCACAAACCTGCAGCGATCCCATCTTCAAACACTTCACACTTTCCCCCTCATATCCAAAATACATCCATGCAGCAGAGAAGTGTTTTGAGTTGGAAAACAGTTGCTTTGTGAGGAAGCAGACGTGGCTCATGTGCATCTCTCTCTCCAGCACAGACCTGCGCTGAGGACAATGAGCAGGAAAGGTGTCGGTGAGTATATACACTGAATAGGATGATATGAATCTGTGCTCAATGCATTCATATCCATTATGACAGCTATTGGTCCATTACAGGGGTGTAAAGTAAGATGTACATGTTGCATTTTTAGAATGAAGAGGACGGAGTATTGTCTGTGTAAAACACAGTAAAGGGTATTCTTTTACTTATTCAGACTGCAGTTCTGTCTTGTGTCTTTGGACTTGTTTACTATGGCGTTACAGACGCCTGTCAGTGAAAGAAGACATAACGCAGTCTATTGTATTATCCCAATTTAAAGGGCTGTACTGTGGGGGTGCATTGTTTTTCGTTAAGCTCAGCACACAGTGCCACATACATCGTTACTGTACGTTGCTTTCAGTATTTGTACTCTTGTACCTACTTTTACATTTACCGCACTAGAATTATTAATAAAAGAATGCACCTTTTACTTAACTACATTTCCCAAAACCCAAAGATGCCACCCAAAACGGCCGCATTTTGCACTAGCTAGCTTGAACAGTGAGTTGCGGTAAGAAAACTGAAAATATGATTTCATAAATAACAACAAATAACAAATAAATAACATTTATTTTTGTTGGTCGTGGTTTTCTTCAAGATAAAAGCAAGGAACAGTAAAAATATTGATTGTTAATAAAAAAGATTGTTTAAAGGTCAAATGAATCTCTTGTGTGCCCCCTTTAGAAGACACACACACAAACACATGCATAGTCACGTTATTGCTAAAATCACACTATTTATTTGCTCTTTTGGTGTTTAAGTACGCTTGGAAGTATATACTTTATACTTTCATTCAAGGACTGTTTGAATGGGGGACTTTTTTCTTTTACTGGAGTACGTTTTTGAGTATTTTTACTTCTCTCGATTGTAACTGCCGAATATTGTTTACACCACTGCCTAAATATTACTTAAGCAGGAATATTACCTATGAAAAACGGGTGAGTGGTGCTAATGAATGACGTCACACTGTGCTTTGCCTTGGTAATGGAATCTGTTCCCACAACAACCTTGGTTAAAAGGCAACAGCACAAATCTTTTCTTTAATGTTGATGTGCTGACTTGTCATAACTAAGAGAGAGAAGCTCTTAGTCCTTCACTGACTGCACAGCTCAGCTTCAGGCGATTCCTGGATTAAGATCAGCTTCAATCGACCATGAGTTTCAGCGAATTGAGCCGTGGAAGAGGGCCACACGCTTTTGTCAAAGACCCGGATGTGAGAGGTTTAATGAAACCAGGTGAGGACGCTGTTGCAGAGCTTTCGTTTTCTTCCATCTTCTTCTTTCAAGCATTGTACATAGATTTTGTTGTTTCAATATAGTGTTCAATATTTATGTAGCCTTAACGTACATTATAAAACAATATTTATAATTGGTCAATATGTTAGAAAAGTTACATAGAGGTTTCCATACTGAAGCTGAAACATATTCATGAGTATATAGTATATTGTATTCTGAAAATGTTTATCTGTGCTCTGTTAGTTGCTAGACTACTACATTGTGTACATTGTGATGCACTTGTTACAGTGAGTTATTTGTCTGATTTTATTTATTTATTATTAACAGAGCTCCAGAAGGCTGATCTTTGGGTTAATTACCCCCGCTTCCAGCCCTCTGACCCCCGTCTGGATCTCAGCATGCCACCCCCTCCCTACACCTTCCCCAATATAGAGGAGGTACACAGTGGCTATGCCTACGCCCCCTGTGCAAGCAGCTCCTCTCCCCTTGGCTCAGTGGACCTGGTAGCCCCTCATATCCGTCAACTCCCCCCTGTACCAGCTGATCCTGCGCTCGGAGAGAGAGGGCACAGAGGCAGTGCGGAGGCACAGAAGCAGAGGATAGAGCTAGGGGGTGGAGGTAGGTGGCCACAGTGAGGGGCTACAGATACAGATATCACAGGGGGTACTGCTGTAGAGGAATGCGCTCAAGCATTGGCATTCCCCTTCGTTAGTTCATATCCATTTCTTTACTGTAGGAAAGCAGCGCACTAAGGGCTGGGCTGAGCTCTAGTTCCTGCTCACAGGGACAAGCAACTGAAGGGCAGGACAGACTGGTTCAGACCAGGGCAGCTACAGGGGGCACAGCAAGCCCCACTGCCAGTAGAGACTTAAGTGTTTGTGTCCAGTGGAAACAGCCTTATTTACAGCTCTAGTGGTGCAGCTTCATGCATCAAAGCCAACACAGCAGTGTTTGTCAAGGGTATTTGAACTAGAAGAGGAAGGAGCACTTGCTGCAGTGCAATGGGACTCCCAGAATGCCCTGTAACTCAGATCAGTGCTGCAGGGGAACAGATTCACATACTGACATTATTTCTTTGCTTCCTCTCCTAGAGCCAGTGAGGCGTCATCCATCCTACGGAGGACTTGTGAAACATGGGATTCCCGTCATCGGCCAACAATGATCATTAGAATATAATGAATACATAAATATAATCAATAAATATTATCATAAACCCTTTCCACTCTGTCCTGGTGATTGTTTGCACAATGTATCTGAAGTTATGGATCATAGCTTTCCAGGTAGTAGCTGAGTTCCACACACACTGTCACTTCAAAATGAAAAAGAAAATCCAAGAAAAATAAGGCACAGATCTGGACATCTCTTTCATTTGAATTAGTATTAACAAAGGGTAACGAGAGGGGAATAGAGGGGAGGGAGGAGGAGGGGAGTGGCAGGGAGATGAGGTTAGAGGGATTAGGAAGGCAATGGCGTGCAGGTGCATGCCGAGAGGAACAAGAGAGCAGAACAGGAATCGGAGAGATAGTCATGGCTGCCTGGTGTTGCTGTGCGGCGTCTCCTCGCAGTCTTCTCCTCGCTGGAGTCCCACAGATAGAGTCCCTGCCCTTTGTAAGGGGGGCACTGAGGCTGCTGGCAGTGACTGCTGGCAGTGACTGCTGGCACGGAGGATGGGGGGGCTGTTAAATAGCCGACCTATAACTAATTAGCAGAGAGCACAGCTGAATTGCCTTGGATTACACTGCTCTGTCCAGATCCCACATGTCATGCCCTAGTATAGTGTTGCCGGACTAAGTGCTTGGAACTTCTGGAATACTAAACTCTACGTAACTGCCTGTTCTGATTGCAGAAAAGGTGTAGCTAAGCGCACAACAGCACTGTACAATCTCTCCACAATAGTATATGCAATGCAGCAGTTTATGGTTACAGATATATACACTCACCTAAAGGATTATTAGGAACACCATACTAATACTGTGTTTGACCCCCTTTCGCCTTCAGAACTGCCTTCATTCTACGTGGCACTGATTCAACAAGGTGCTGAAAGCATTCTTTAGAAATGTTGGCCCATATTGATAGGATAGCATCTTGCAGTTGATGGAGATTTGTGGGATGCACATCCAGGGCACGAAGCTCCCGTTCCACCACATCCCAAAGATGCTCTATTGGGTTGAGATCTGGTGACTGTGGGGGCCAGTTTAGTACAGTGAACTCATTGTCATGTTCAAAAAACCAATTTGAAATGATTCGACCTTTGTGACATGGTGCATCATCCTGCTGGAAGTAGCCATCAGAGGATGGGTACATGGTGGTCATAAAGGGATGGACATGGTCAGAAACAATGCTCAGGTAGGCCGTGGCATTTAAACGATGCCCAATTGGCACTAAGGGGCCTAAAGTGTGCCAAGAAAACATCCCCCACACCATTACACCACCACCACCAGCCTGCACAGTGGTAACAAGGCATGATGGATCCATGTTCTCATTCTGTTTACGCCAAATTCTGACTCTACCATCTGAATGTCTCAACAGAAATCGAGACTCATCAGACCAGGCAACATTTTTCCAGTCTTCAACTGTCCAATTTTGGTGAGCTTGTGCAAATTGTAGCCTCTTTTTCCTATTTGTAGTGGAGATGAGTGGTACCCGGTGGGGTCTTCTGCTGTTGTAGCCCATCCGCCTCAAGGTTGTACGTGTTGTGGCTTCACAAATGCTTTGCTGCATACCTCGGTTGTAACGAGTGGTTATTTCAGTCAAAGTTGCTCTTCTATCAGCTTGAATCAGTCGGCCCATTCTCCTCTGACCTCTAGCATCAACAAGGCATTTTTGCCCACAGGACTGCCGCATACTGGATGTTTTTCCCTTTTCACACCATTCTTTGTAAACCCTAGAAATGGTTGTGCGTGAAAATCCCAGTAACTGAGCAGATTGTGAAATACTCAGACCGGCCCGTCTGGCACCAACAACCATGCCACGCTCAAAATTGCTTAAATCACCTTTCTTTCCCATTCAGACATTCAGTTTGGAGTTCAGGAGATTGTCTTGACCAGGACCACACCCCTAAATGCATTGAAGCAACTGCCATGTGATTGGTTGGTTAGATAATTGCATTAATGAGAAATTGAACAGGTGTCCTAATAATCCTTTAGGTGAGTGTATACTATATATAGTTCCAACTGCACTAAGTAAGTCTGTAACTAACAAACAGTAGCAGTGCTTACGAATATAGGTGCAGTAAAAATACAATTAAATAAAGTAAACATAGTAAACAACCAGTACTCGTCGTTACGTCCGCGGGTCCGTCTGCTGGGGAGAACGAGTCAACAACACAATTTAATACATTTGTTTTGTGTTTGTGTAACAATAAAATAAAATCTACTGACATGCAAAACGATGTTGCTTGACTTTTGGATCGGCATATTTGTCTTCAAACTTTTAAACTCACTCTTTTTCTCACTCATTTTCAAGCCTAAATGCCTATTGTCCATCAATAGCGACATTCAGAGAATTTGATACAGATGGATCCGCCAATAGAGGAGCCAAGGGGGTCGAACATGAACAACTCTATAATTAACTTTCTACCCCCTTTAATTCACACCCCTGTTGTGGAAGACAGTAATCCACAATGTATATATGCACTGTTCAAAACATGAAACAAACAAAAAACAGCAACAAGGGCTTCTTCACAAAATGAATAGTTAATCACAGTGCACTTCATGCACTGATAAAAACATGAAACAAATGAAAATGCACAAGGGCTAAAAAAACAATGAAACAAAAAGCCATTGAAACACATGAGACTAAATCATGGTCCTCCAAAACACTGCTTTTTCTAATCTAGACTAGAGAATAGGCCTATCTTAAATTACAGGATGGACATGCGTAGGCATATGCTTTTTTAACAAGAGTCTGCTGAGCTTAATTATGCTGCTGTTCACATGCTAAACAAGTTGTAATGCACTGCTTGAACTGATGGGAAAGCTGGGGATGCTTTTTGCTCCTGACAAGTGTCTCAAAGTCTGGAGTGATGGTAGACAGAGCAATTCTTATGCATGCCATCAAGTCCTTATGCATGCCATCTTTTGTTTTTGAAAACTTTTGTTTGATATAAAGTGTAAACATCACCATGGACAAGATTTCAGGACCTTTTCTCATATACAGTTGTACTATTTATATCATAAAGTGAATAATAAAGTTAATATGTAAAATAAAAATCACATTTAATTATGCATATTATTTATTAATACTGTATCTTTTATAGACAGCTGTCATTAAAGTAAAGCTGCTGTGATGTTCACCCACACATTGTCTTTTTAATGGATTTCTTTGTGTTTTATTTTACAATGATACAGTAATGGATATTGCTGTTCCTCATAAATTAACTTCTCATTGTCCACATTGTTTGTTATGGGGCGCATGCATATACTGTGTGTGTTTCCACATGGGTTGATGTCACTTCTGATTGGTCAGATTCTTTCCAGTCGCAGCAAAAGAAAAATTGAAAGTTGACCATTTAAATCTTAGTGATGCTAATTTTTTAAAACAGTGTGGAGCTCCTATTGAAATACAGTCAGTTGTACCATTTCCACCCGTGTCCAGTGTGAACCGCCAACAGACTTTATATTCATGTCTGATGCAGGACGAGCGCTTTAGAAGGATGCGATTCTTACTCATGTTATGAAACTGTTAAGGTCGGAGACATGAACCTAATTAGGGATAGTGTAATTAATCTATGTCCAGGCCCGGCAGCAGGATTAACTCAAAAGGGGGCATCAGAAATGACTGAGGGGGCACAACTATTTTCAGACGATGATAACACAAGATATACAATAATCAATATTACAATTACAAATAAACAATACTGTCCACTGCACTACCACAACTTATCGGTGCACTGCAGCTCGGCCGCAGGTACGCATGCGCCGTCAGATCAATACTCACTTCTCTGTGCTGTGTGCTTGGAGCGGGTGTCCATGTCCTTTTATTTCTGCCATAACTCTTCAAACTCACCGGCACGCCACAGTTTTTCACTGCAATTGTCAGCACTGCTAAACTATTCATTTTACATAGCCATTATTAACGCTAGATATATTTTTTCATGCAGCTGCACGGTGAAACTTTTTTTTCATTGTGGGCATACTAAAGCAAACCTAAATGGTCAAATGGACCCTGCCTTTCTACTGTGTGAAGGCCAATCAAAATACGTTTTTATTTCCCTAAATGATAAAATGTGTGTGACTGACGTATGAATGGTGCTATGGAATTGCAGAATGAAGCATATAGCCGGTTTAATATTCATATTAATGACCTCGCTGTAGCTCCTCTACGGCCAGCTGGCTCTCCTAACGGGCACAGATCTGAAGGAGGAAGAAGTGGTCACTGCGTACAGAGGGGGGAAGCATCGCTCCGCTGCACAGTCGGCTTGAACAGTGGCCCAGTGGCGGTGCGACCTCGACAGCTCCGCAGAGCAGGACCTATCTCCTGGTGTAGGACGCCCAGCAAGCTGTTGATGGCGGCTTCATTCAAAGTGCAGTCCGAATCCAAGCCAAGCACCACAACCTGATGCATGCTCTAAGAAATATAGGAAAACAACCGATATTACATATTGCACTATGGGCTGTGTGCTGGAAGAAAGATTTGGAGTTGGCAGTTCTAATCAGAATTTATTATGTGCACGGGAAAAAACAGCTGAACACAGCAACAGAAAGTATTAAACAAGTATAATGCTGTTTTTTCCAAAGAGTTCAAGGAAGTACAAAGCTTTTACTCCCATTTTGGGACATACCGTCAAGGGGTTTGACATTTTACAAAGTGTCTGATTGGTCATCTTAATAACTATGATAGTAATTTCATTGGCATTGTAAAATAAGCCCAACCATCTCATCAATATTATTACAATTATTACTCATGAATAATAATTATCATCATCTGAATTGCCAGCTACATTTAGAAGGTCATTTGCCGATAACAAAGATAGGTTTGAATACAATTACATTTTAATAAGAAACAAGTAGAGAATGTAAGTTGCTGATAAACTAAAACGGAGTAACTGAGAAGTTAAAAAAGAACAGGTTCTCATCATTCATTGGAAAGAATGCAGACAGATCAATAGTTACTTGCCAGAAACCTACAGGGTCACAGCAGACAAAGCACAGAAACACAAAATGATTTCTATTTTCCTCCACTGCTGCTTTCAGGGACCCCAATTAGCATGACTCAAAAGTTTAAAAACTCATCAAGGTGTGACAATGAGAAGAAAAATGACAGTGAAACACAATGTGATGTATAGCATTGAAAACCCACTAGTGGTTCTTAAAATGACCTTAATAAAGAATGAAGAAAAACACTATAAATTAAAATGTAAAGTAAATCACACAATGCACACACTTTATAAGCTTCAATCTGGTAGAAGAAACCATTCAGAAGAAAAGACACAAATAGTTAAATACTGTTTAAACAGCTAGTTCATTTGCACTCTTTCTGCAGCCAGTCGTTCTTGGCATTAATCCTGCTGACAAACAGAGTGCGTGTCTCAAGCCTCACCTTGGGGTCCCTCTGAATGTGGCTGAGGCAGAAACGAGAAACTTCATCTGGAGGTACGATGGGGGTCAGAGCCACTACGCTCTCCTGGACACGCTCCTTTACTGGCTGAGCGGAGGTGTCAAGGGCATCCAGGAGGCCGAATACCTTTACTGAGGAGAAAGTACAAACACAAATCACAATCAAAACAGGGGTCGCAGGGGTCTTTAATTATGCACAGAGCTCATGTCTGTAATTCCTCTGTAGGATATTGTGTGAACAGATTTGCAGATCAAATCTAAATATAAGATATTTAAAGTACTCAAAACAGATACTCACCTCAAGTCCTGTACTTCCACCTTGCATATGAAGGTATACTAAAATAAAACAGAAGAATTCTGGGTTACAATTAATTTGACTTCAATGATTTTACTGTTCTGTGTGTAAGCTGACCTTTGGTGAAGAAAATTAAGTCAAAGAGTTAAAATCTAAGTTAAACAATAATTACAGTAATTCAACTATAAGAATACAGTAAGGCAGTGAGTGCAATATTAATATAGGTAATTCAAATACGAATTCCAATCTAAAGTGATTCATCTCTAACAGTGCACAATCATAACAGGTTATGAGGATGGCAAGCAAGAGAATGCATATTTTAATTTAGTATAATATAAACACAATCAGATAATTTCACTGACCGTCCCTGTCCCTTCTGTCCCTGGACAATATGGCCGCCGGCTTGCATACTACCCCGCACAGAGCACATGCCCATCTACTGAGTCTATATCTATGGTCATGACTCTAGCTGGACCGGTGTAGGATACAATAGTTCCCGGCCATACATACCCCGGGGGGGGGTGGGAAGTTTTGTATGGCCGGGAACTATTGTATCCTACAGTACGCCGGGAACTACTGTATCCTACAGTACGCCGGGAACTACTGTATCCTACAGCTCTCCGTTTGCCTTTTGGGTCCTTCAGGCAATCTTGCGAACACCAACTTCCGTGAAAGAGGTCCTTACACTGGCGTCTGTTGCATAGAAACTGACCTGAAGAGTGATGCGGACAGAAGCTGGATGATGAAAATAACAGCAAACGATAAATATCATATTCACATCACTCTATAATTTAACAACAAGGACTGTCTCTGCTAGCTCATAAATAAATGTACACCAATATTTTAATTTAAACGGATTGCACCTTCTTATCAGTTGTACAGTTGCTCGCTAGGTATAGGTAGGCAGCGTTATAATTGAAATAACCAAAAATATCGACCACTTACTTACTGTTCTGTAGATCATTTTATATGAATCGATAAAAGGCGCTCAGAATGAATGAATGAGATATTTTTAGCAGTAAGTTTCACACCACACTAAGCTGTAAAGCCAGTTGGAGACATGGCCAGGGACCTGGGGAGTCCCTCTGACCTGGATCAGGAGAAATACGACGCAGACGAGCAGGTGAAGATCATTTGTTTGGGAGACAGCGCCGTGGGGAAATCAAAGTGAGTTTTACTACAGTGAAACGTATCAAGTCGTTTATTTATTTGTATTTTTGCATTATGGCATACTTTCTCAACAGAGAGCATACAAGGAAGACATCCACCTATATTGCCTAAGCTTGGCCAACTGAAATCACTGCAACATCAAATGTATTTGAAGTTTCCAGTTAGATCACATGAACTGCAACTGTCTTCTTGCAAATCCTTTTATTTTATTTGTTCCTTTGTCTTTGCAGGTTAATGGAAAGATTCCTGATGGACGGCTAGTATCCTTTTGGAAGATTGTTTTATGCTTTTCTCTTTATTCTAGATTGCACTTGATAAGTTGATCATAAAAATGTTGTCCAGATGTGTAATTCTGAATCAAACTTTGTTGTGAATTAATCCTTAATGTGTGCTCCAGCCGGCCTCAGCAACTGTCGACATATGCACTGACACTTTATAAATACACCACGACGATTGATGGGAAAACGATATTAGTGGGTATGTAAAAGTGGCAGATATATTTCTACATGTTTGTTTGAAAACTGGTCATCAAAATTGTCGGGCTGACCTGGTGTGTTACTGAAATGTTACTGGGTTTGCATCAAAATGTATTCACATTTGCAAAATAAAGTGGTTGTTTTGATGCAGTGGTTCTCAACCCTGGTTCAGGAGGAACACCTATACTGCTGGCTTTTGTTCCAACTGAGCTCTCAAATACTTAATTGAACCCTTAATTTAAGTAATTTGATTACATATTAATGTTTAAGTTTTGTAACTGATAAAAAGTTGGTTCCTGAATAAGATAATTTCCTTATACAATTATATGCTTATATGCTTAACTTAAAACCCCTACTGTTCAAAATAATTAAAAGGCACTGATTTAGGAAATTAATTAAGTAATTGAAAGCTCAGTTGGAACACAAACCAGCAGAGTAGAACGGGACCAGGATTGAGAACCACTGTTTTGATGGCGTTATACTGCAACATTTAAAACCATACCATAACCTTTTAATGGGTTAAGGCCAGGTGACCCAGGGTGCCAGTCCATTTATTTAATCTCCTGTTTTGTGTCAGTTTAAATTGCATCTAGGCTTAGTTGTGTGTTTAGGGTCACTGCCATAAAATCTATCTCCTCAAGTAGCAGCTATCATGCCGAGGGTTTGTGTGACGGAGAGAGAAAGTCATGTTTTGCTTTTGGTTAGCTTTCATACTTTACTTAATATTACTAGATATCAATGGGGCATTCCAGCAAATACCTGAATGCTATTGTAATCATATCTTTGGCACTATATTCCAGTCAGAAATGTCTTTCATTTAAAAGGCCAAGGAAAGAGTGACCATTAAACATTTGAATGTTTAGACAAATATGTATTTACGAACATGTTTATCAGTCTCCAGAAGATAAGTAGGCTACATCCTCTTTTTTTTTTCTCTCTCCAGACTTTTGGGATACAGCAGGACAGGAGCGGTTTCAGAGCATGCATCCCTCCTATTACCATAAAGCCCATGCCTGTGTCATGGTAAGCCAATAGACAAACCATCAGCCATAGAGCTGAGAAACACTGACTGCAGTCTTCAGATTGTGGGGATGATCACATTAAAAACAAAAGCGGTTTAAAAGCTACACTATTGCAAACTCAAGTCAAAGTTCTTGAATAAAGATATGAGAATTAAAATGCCTCATTGTATTATCTAAGCAAGTGTTGTGTTTTTATAACTACTTTGCTTCTTGTAATCTTTCTTTTGCTGTAGGTATTTGATGTTCAGAGAAAGATTACCTACAAAAATCTTGCCAATTGGTATAAAGAATTGAGAGAGTATCGTCCAGAGATCCCCTGTATAGTAGTTGCGAACAAAATAGATGGTAAGTTTTGTCTTGTAATTAGTTTCCAATTCTGAACAAGGTAGCACACTTATTTCCAACTAAACTGACTGAAGCAGATTAGTTATTAAAACCAGAAATTAATGTATTGATTGTGGTAAAATTAAATGTATAGCGTCAATGCTTATTTTGTTCAAAGTCAGATTACCTGTACTGTAATGCGAGTAGTAATAATCTAGTGCCCCTTTCTTAAATGTCATTTTTTGTGAGGCTATGATTCATCAGTGTGTGTACTATATTAATTTGTTTGCGTACTATATTGGTTGTTCACTTGACCCAAGCGAACTAGAGCTTCGATGGAAATTAATGTAGTAGCTGTAGTTCGTGCTTTGTCCTGTATTATTAAATACATTCATTTATAATTTCTTAAAATGTTTTTGTGTTCTCATATCCTTCTATCAACAGATATCAGTAAAATACCTTATTTTAACCACTGTGCTCTTTATTTCATAAAATAAGAATGTACTCCCAGGTGCCCACTTACTTCTTGGACCCACTTACTGCAAAATACACAACATCCCAGTTTAACAAAGGTGGTGGCAGCAGTGATTACTCTGTCTAGTTAACCAGACGGGGTTCAGATTCATTACACAGCTTGGTCTCCTTGAGGAAATGCAGGCATTGGTTTTGATTTTCATTGTACCTCTAGTCCTCCCCCCCCATAAGTTACACGAACAACAGATACAATAGTCACACAAACATGTCAAAGCCCATCTGATAGCTCTCCTGACTTACCGCATTTGTTTTCCTCAATATTATTCTGCATTTTAGCCGATATGAAGGTGACCCAGAGAAACTTCAGTTTTGCTAAGAAGCAAGGACTTCCACTGTATTATGTGTCTGCTGCTGATGGGACTAACGTGGTGAAGGTGAGGACTCAATTCTGTTGTCTTTCATCTTCTCCATTTCAGTTTTATTGATTGTTAATAATAAAAACAATAGAGCTGGGTGTGATTCCAGTTGAATAATTGCTGTCCTTTCTAAACCGCATATAGATCTAAGCAACTGAATTCCACGATGCTCAGTCTTCGTTGTATTAATGTTTTAGTTCACTGCTTTGAGAGGCATGTCATTAGAGGATGCAAGTGGATCTGAAATAATGAAGTGATGAGCTGAATTAATTTAAGAGCAGCATGTCTTTTAAGAGATGTATAGTTGCCACTGAGTATCCCTTACAGAATGCCAGGATAAACAAATCTGCTCATTGAAATCTAATTTCTCTACCAGTTGTTCAAAGATGCAATTAAACTGGCGCTGTCTTACAAACAAAACTCAAGTGATTTTATGGATGAAGTCATGCGAGAACTTGAGGTCAGTATTTATTTATTTATTTATTTATTTATTTATTGTGTGGCTGTTCCAAATATGAAGTGCAGCACATTGTGTAAAACATACTAAAATAAGGGTATATTGATTTGTTTTTATTTATGAGTGTTTTTTGGCATCATTTGGGACATCTATACATAGTCATTCAAAGTTAATTTAGAATGAATTATTCTTAAAAAAAAAAAAACAATGTATAGAATTAGTTTTTTGTATTGCCTCAGTGATCGCAGTCCAGTCCTATTACATGCACATCTCTCAGATGTCTGTGGTTTTCGAAACGATACACTCCTGTTCCACTGCAGAATTTTGAACTGGAAAGAAAAGAGGACTCTTCGGATAAAGATGATGACAATTCAAAGGAGGAGAAATCCAAGTCGGCGTGACGGCGCCACACAGAATGCCACAGTTTCACCGAAGAGAGTCGAGGCACCGGAAACAGATACCATAAACAGTCCGGACTGCAGTCGTCTTTAATCTGATCTACACTTTGCAGCACAAGATGCCCAGGCATAGCTGGATTAGTGTAATAGTCTCCCCCTTGAGAGAGAGAAGGCATCACGTGTAATGACTTCAAATGATCTATAATGTGGGTCAAATTAATAGAAAGATTTGACCTGTACTTGACTGAACTGAGATGGTTTTAATAATTTAGTAGCTCTTGTTTACATGTACCTTGTGTGTAGTAGCCTATTTATTCCTAGATTCCTGAGAGGGCAGTGTGAGTGATTAGGAATCTTGATTGATCAAGTACAAGTGCACCCATTCTAAAACCCAGAATTGTGCATTTTGATGTGTGAATTATTTTTGGTTTTGATTTCTCTGCTGATGTTTGCGTTACATTTTCTCTTTGCAAAAGGTGTTTCATCAACTGTATTTTCACAATTTTAACCACAGTGAAAATTACAAAAGGTGTTATTACAAAACCAAGTGATAAGCACATTTTATGAACTTTAAACACAGCAGAGTAACACTGAACATTTTTAATTCCCTTCTGAAATATGTGTTGAGCACAGGTGATTTATAGAGCCTACGTATCGTCTGACTTCTTTAGCATTTATAAAAACCGATCTTGATTGTATTTCAGAACATCATAATTGAACTGTGAAGAATAGCTCAACCTGTATGTTTTCTATAGCTTTCTACATAAAAAAAATTACATATTTACATCACCATTATATAGAGACTGTCAAGAATATGTGCTTTGTTTTAATGCAGATTATACATTTTGTGTGTTAAATTAAGTCAGAAATAATGCTATCACTCCCTTTGGATAATTTAAAACCCTCAGATCCAGACATCCTCTGTACTGTGAAAGATAATTATTTCGTATTATTGTTATATAGTTTGTAAATATTTAATGTTTATAGTATGAACATGGCAACATATAGTTAGAAGTGAGTTTCAATCTCTGTTACAGTTACAGTTTTGTGCTGATATGTTATTTGCTTGTATCTGTATTGTTTGTGAATCTTAAATCTTTAATGCAAAGTCTTCTGTGCATTGTAATGGAATAGTTTGTTAAAGCAAGAGTAGAATCACACATCCAATGACTTCTGCTGATGACTGGCATAAATCAATTCCTCAAATTCATGGCACATTCCTTTAGGTAGAGGCAAGAAGCCACAAGCAAGTATCTGTGTTGGATACAGGCTGGTGAATGCATCGAGGATTTCATTATGCCAGGCCTTAGTCTTTTTAATAAGTAGACAAAAACCTTAGTTTAAAAAAATAAATACCTGGGGCTGCAGAATGGCTGAATCAGAACAGGCTACACAAGGAGGCCCCTGGTTAAGACTGATCTAGGCTTGCTGGGCAACGGTGTCTCCTGTCTCTTACTGGATTCTCATAAGACTTCACTCATCGAGAGCTGCATTAGTCCTCTTTAAAGTGCTAGAGCTCTGCGGTTTGCACTCTTACATTATGTCTACATTTTAAATGTGGGGGAGATTGTGCTGTATAAGTCCCTGGTCTTGTTTTTAATAGAATTTTGTAATAGCCATTGCATTTAATGAATAAGGAAATGCTTTTACAAAATTTGCTTTAAATGCATTTTCCTAAAACAAAAGGTTATTCTATATGGCCTGTGACAAACCATCAAATAAAACAAAACACACACACACACACACACACACACACACACATATATATATATATATATATATACACTCACCTAAAGGATTATTAGGAACACCTGTTCAATTTCTCATTAATGCAATTATCTAACCAACCAATCACATGGCAGTTGCTTCAATGCATTTAGGGGTGTGGTCCTGGTCAAGACAATCTCCTGAACTCCAAACTGAATGTCTGAATGGGAAAGAAAGGTGATTTAAGCAATTTTGAGCGTGGCATGGTTGTTGGTGCCAGACGGGCCGGTCTGAGTATTTCACAATCTGCTCAGTTACTGGGATTTTCACGCACAACCATTTCTAGGGTTTACAAAGAATGGTGTGAAAAGGGAAAAACATCCAGTATGCGGCAGTCCTGTGGGCGAAAATGCCTTGTTGATGCTTGAGGTCAGAGGAGAATGGGCCGACTGATTCAAGCTGATAGAAGAGCAACTTTGACTGAAATAACCACTCGTTACAACCGAGGTATGCAGCAAAGCATTTGTGAAGCCACAACACGTACAACCTTGAGGCGGATGGGCTACAACAGCAGAAGACCCCACCGGGTACCACTCATCTCCACTACAAATAGGAAAAAGAGGCTACAATTTGCACAAGCTCACCAAAACTGGACAGTTGAAGACTGGAAAAATGTTGCCTGGTCTGATGAGTCTCGATTTCTGTTGAGACATTCAGATGGTAGAGTCAGAATTTGGCGTAAACAGAATGAGAACATGGATCCATCATGCCTTGTTACCACTGTGCAGGCTGCTGGTGGTGGTGTAATGGTGTGGGGGATGTTTTCTTGGCACACTTTAGGCCCCTTAGTGCCAATTGGGCATCGTTTAAATGCCACGGCCTACCTGAGCATTGTTTCTGACCATGTCCATCCCTTTATGACCACCATGTACCCATCCTCTGATGGCTACTTCCAGCAGGATGATGCACCATGTCACAAAGGTCGAATCATTTCAAATTGGTTTCTTGAACATGACAATGAGTTCACTGTACTAAACTGGCCCCCACAGTCACCAGATCTCAACCCAATAGAGCATCTTTGGGATGTGGTGGAACGGGAGCTTCGTGCCCTGGATGTGCATCCCACAAATCTCCATCAACTGCAAGATGCTATCCTATCAATATGGGCCAACATTTCTAAAGAATGCTTTCAGCACCTTGTTGAATCAATGCCACGTAGAATTAAGGCAGTTCTGAAGGCGAAAGGGGGTCAAACACAGTATTAGTGTGGTGTTCCTAATAATCCTTTAGGTGAGTGTATATATATATATATATATAACTTGAATTTGTCACAATATTGGTTAGTTGTTCATACTGATAAACGTATCATACACATCATCTGTCTAAATGTCCTTTAGATTTCAGTCATTGAGTTTCACTTGCATTTGAAATAAGTTTACCTTGAAGATATCATGGCCCAGTGGCGCCGGTCTTCTTCCTGCTGTGTGGCAGTATGAAAACACAATACCTTCAGTGCGGCCAGCTTTCTAACCTATTTGAAAGCAAAATGAAATTACATGCAGGTATGAAAATGACTGTTAAATACAGACAAAATGTACGTTGGGAAAAGTAGTAGCACAGTGTGTAATGCTAGTCAATACCGAAAACTAATCTGGGGATATTTTAACAGGTAACAGGGTTATTATATATATGAATGAACAGCCTAGGAAGGAAAAAAAAACAAAGTGGTTTCCAGTTTGTAATGCAGATAGACCAAGAACATTTCCACAGACAATAAAACTCGACCCAGCAAAGATTATAAATTTTAATTATAAATTTATTACATAATATAACAAACATAGATCTCTGTGGTGTAAGTATCACAACAACAAGGTTAGAGGGCTAGCCTTACACCCCAAATTCATGTTAATTTTCTAAATAATATCTCTTACAAAAAGGTGAGAAGCATATTTTATTAAAAAGAGAAGCACTGAGTGGGTATTTCTGTGCATGTGCCCATTCTGCACAACTCTACATTTGAACAGGTGAAGCCGATCGCTGACAGAAAGTAAGGAAATGTTCATCAAACTTGATCTGTAGTAAAACATTCTACACAGGCCACCTGTCAGTAGGGAGAGCAGTGACTCAAATCGAACATATTGACGTAAATATCATAAATAATGAAAACTTAAGCACAATGCTTTGGAATTCAATCCCACCCCCTCAAGTCTGACAATAATCTAATCATTTGCTCTTTAAATATTAAGATAAAGAGATTGGAGGAATCCTTTTGTGTAAAATCTTCATTTTGCAAAAGCACTAACTTGACACCGAATGCAATAGCATGTCTCTTGATGAAGTACTGAACCCTTTTTCAAATAAATGCACTGTAACTCAAATATATATATATATAAATATATGTATAAATTAAGTAAAGACTACTGTTTTAGCATCACACAAATTTGAGGACAATGCTAATCATACATGTTTGACTAACTTCCCCTTTAAATCTGGTAAAGATATATAAACGTAGAGGTGAAATTACACTGGAGGTGAAAAGTAGTACACCCTTACCACCAAGGCCGTGCTATTACAAATGTGAAATATTTCAGTTCATATTTCCTTTTCTTACTAGATTGAATTTCATTATATTTAACATTTTAAGTCTCACTACTGGCATTAGACTGCAATCCCAAAGGATATGATGCATTTGAATACTTATTCCATTTAATTGAATCTTCTCATTTTCGTCTAGCTTATTCAAAGTCAATTCAGTTATCTACAGCTCAATTTCAATGCCAGGAATGTTATGGTATACACACATTTTTATTTTTACTTTATTGCCCCAGGACTTCGTAGCTCATCAGATGACTTTTTTTGGCTTAAGTTTGATAGGAGCCATCTATGTTCTAGCATGGCGGTTTGTGAGCCTTTGTGTGGATAAGCATAATTTGTAAGATGATGTTATACCGTGAAATAAATGATAAACAGAAGTTACAGCAGACACATTCATAGAAAATATGCTTCACATCAAGATAAAGCAGCAATGTCAAAATACATACTAGAAAATTGCATTGAGAAAAATCTTTAAACATGTCTATCTGATCCCTAGTATATGTGTACAGTACTATAGCTTTCTGAAAAAGCACTGATCGTGATTCACAAAAGATGGTCCAGTTTCCATCACTTGAGCGTAATATTGTGTGTCTCTCATTTCACACTGATGAGTCTCCTACTCTTTGTTGTACATTCAGTGGGCATTCTGGATTGCTAGGTAAATCTCATTTTGCTATGAAAGAAATAAATGTAGTGTTAAAATATATTTGTAATATGCTGAGGTGCCTTTTAAAGGTCAGAAATAAACATAATTAATTGTCTTTTTCTTTTTATATGTAATGTCAGTGGTAAAGTTGTTTATCGACCTGTCAGAAATACCCATTGGAACAAATTACTAATCCTCACTTTTAAAGGTAGTGTTTTGCAGAATCACAAACGCATACTATCTGAGTTTTTACTTTATGTCTCCTGCCTTGTTCCTCGAGAGCCTCCATACTTTTTGTTAAGGTAGTTTTAAATATCCAATGAGTAAAGACCTGGTCCAATTAAGGCTGTCCAGGACCAGAGTGAGTGACTCTACTACACAACACCACCCCCTTCAATCCAGAGGAACTCCACAGTTCTGCTCTGAGGACCAGGGGGCTCAGTAGCTGGAATGGCACGGCGCACATCACAAAATTATCTGCTTTCTGCTATTTCCATGTTCTGTAGAAACTATAAAGATCATCTACCTATTGAACTTCACAGCCTATCAAAATCCACAATGTTTCTGATTTTGTAGGATAGATGCACAATTGTGGAATTTTGCGTACACTCTTTTCATATAACATTTAATATATATATATAAAATATAAATATGCACCACCCCCTTATTATATCGCTGAATCAGATATATCGAGGTTGTCTCCGCTTTTTTATAGTTAAGATGTGCATGCCTCTGAATATAATTAACCTCATTTTTTTTTTTTACCAAATTTTTGATGTAATTACTTTTACAGTTTGTCTACTGTAATACTGGATTATTTTAAAATGCACAGTACAGTATGACAGCTACACTATGCACTGTATCACTTCATTTATTCTGTTTCTAGATGTATTGCTGCCCTGTTTACAATCTCTGGAGCCTGCAATTAAACTAAAGTTGGCTGTACAGTATTTGTGACTTTTCTTGAGTGCGTCTTGCTACATCACGTTTTTTTCTTGGACCCCAACACCAGCGACAGAAAGAGAGGGTGGGATATATAAAGTATAAAATTATTAATTTACCTATAATTGGAATACAAAACAAGTATTACTTCAGATTTTGACTGTTTTTAAGTCATTATACTGACTGATGCTTTTTTCTTGCTTTGATGTAATATGACCATGTAGGAATACCATCAGTTAGTGACACATTTGTTCAGCTGCTATGCAAATTAAAAGTATGGTGAAGGATTTAGATTAGTCTAGTAGAGTTATGCCTATAAAAGGAACGCCACTAAATGATTGTTATAAAATGTCTGTGATAAAATGGCTTACTGTTCCAAACAGCTTAATAAGTAAAGTAAAGCAATGCCAATAGAACACGGTGCATTAGGAAAAATATTGAAATGCAGTGTCCACTTTTTTTTTTTTTTTTTTAAGTCTGCTTCGTTTCTGTCATTCGCAATGGTAGCTTCCTGAAAACTATCTGATACAGACACCCATATTTACTTGAAAGAATAATAAAGTTGTTCTTCACATCTTCGAACACCCAAGAGAAAAAGGGGAATCCCATTCTCCAAAAGTGATTCTAAAGACAACTAAACCTTTAATGAATTACAGGAAGGACATCATTCATTTGCATTGTTTGTAATCGAAGCCAGTCAGATTTAAAGTAATTGTACGGAACATTAAGGTATAAGAATGGCAAAAACAAACAAAAAACTAAACTATAACAGCAAAGCGTGACTGGTAATGCCAGAGACAAAGATATTTATTTTATTTTTTTAGATCGCAATGAATGATGACGGATCTCTGGTTCCAATTATGATTGGTCAAAAAGAAAGAACCTATCTATCTAATTGGGTGCCTATAATAATCAGGAATGCCTCAGATCTGCGATGAGAACAAAGTGCAATGAAGGCAAGATAGATACATGGTTCTTGTCTGAAAGGCAAAGGACAGAAATTAGTTTGACAAGTCCAGCATCTTTACTCACAGTGCAAGAAAGAAAAGGCCTTCCATCGTGGAAATCACCCGCTATCTATAACCTAATGCCTTTCAAATCTCTGAGCAGGATTTCTCTGCACTTCTCTGGGACCCAAAACGTTCTGTTGTGCTTTTGTTGTTGTTGTTGTTGTTGTTTTAAAAAGAAGATAGACGACGTAGACCCTACACATTTTTATGTGAATGATGTGTTTATTAAAGTTTTTTTTTTTTTTTTTAGAAAAATTATTATTTTGTTTTGCATCTGTATATAATAACGTTGACGTACAAACAGAGAGTAAATAGTTTCTTCATAATCCCTAAACCCAGAAAAGCAACACTAATTTGAACTGCATTTCACTTCATCACTACATGTTATGGGATCTCGGGGGTGAAGACGTTGGCAGGAATAAATCCACTTTAGCATTTCAGATGCAGTTAAACAATATGTTAAACCATCAGAGTTGCTCAAACAAAATTCTCAAAATATTAATAAAAATGTTAATGGATACCCCTTAAAAGAATGTAATTTATATATTTATATATATACTCCTTTACGAAACCAAAAAAAGAAAAACAAACAAAAAATTATAATAATAAAATAACCCCCCAAAACAACAAAAAAACTAAAACAAATGTAAAAACCTGTATTTCCACCAAAAATGATTATATACATACAGTAAATATTCTAAGCAGATGTCAGTATTACTCAAGATTTCCAGGAGATGGCACCATAGTGCTGAATCAAACAGCTCAAAAAATCATTTCAACAAATAAAATATTTAAAGATAGAGAAAACAGTTCAATACTTTTTTGGCACTATTTTTTTCTTCTTTTTTTTTAAAACATGAAATTTTCATCTCATAACACATCTGACCATCAAAAATAAGAATATAAAAAGCAAACCAAAACCAGTGCACCTCCACCCAACTGAAATACACACGCGGGACAGACGCACACAACAGTATTTCCTTTTTCCCCAGTATTCCTGCGGTTTCATTTCCCCCTCCTGAATGCCTGTTCTGTGCATTTATTAACATTCGGTGCATTTAGCACATTAGACTGCAGTCTAGCTCTGGCACTAGGGATGCTACTGCAATGTTTTCTCCCACTTATGGAATAGAGTCTAGTTATGTTAAAATACAGACAGTGGTCTCACCTCATTGCTAACAGTACTTGAATAGAAGCTCTGGCAGTGGTATAACCACAATCAATTTTATCCATTTAAATGATGTTAGAAGCAGGACTGATTTGATTTGGCTATATATCTTGTATTCGATTTGTTCAGTGCTTATTCCACTGTAGTGTTCAAGTACTCAGGCTCCCCAAGCGGAAATCCGGACTAGTGACTACCGGAAAAGATTCTAGAATCATATGACATGCAAGCTAAAACTGAATATTTGTTTTCTACAATTTGGTTTAGGATTGGACCCTTGGTTTGAATCAGACTGATTTTTTTTGGGGGGTAAAAAACCCAAATATATATATATATATATGTTCTTCCAAATAAATTCATTCAATGCCAACACAATACTATTTCTTAGAATTCATATAAAGTACAAGTTGTCCTCATCATCAGAAATATCTGTATTCGGTAGACAGACGAATTGTTTAATGAAAAAAAATAAAAAAATGCGTCCGAACAGTGAGATCTGAAAGAGTTGGGAATTCATCTTTGATTTGTCCCAATGCACTGTAATGTCACCTAAACTTAATTTTGTCTGCACTTGTTTCCTCATTGAACTAGGATGTATAATTATTGTATTTTGTATTGATTATACTACTGCACTTTTGTCATGCTTCAATTGTATTGTGTATCAACTGTATTACTGCACTTTTGTAATGCTTATTGTGTACATTTCTGCTAATGTCAAATATATCACTTGATTTGCATTGTCACCCTAGTTTGGTCGCTTTAATAATGTGGGAGAATGCACTGAAGTCAATATTGGGGCAAGGGTACTCTGGAAAACACTGCAAAAAGCCTCAGATGGGAAGCAATGGAGAGCCCGGCTTGTGTAAAATCGCTACACACAACACCTTGCATTCAACAAAGAAAAATCGCAGCTTCATAGCCAGCTGATGTTGTTGCCATTTCTGTGTAGGAGTTTTCAGCCAGCGTTACAGCTAAAGATGAATTACCTTCAGGTGTAAGGCGACACACAACTGACAGCTGGCACCACCCTGGCCTCGCTCGAATCCAGTCTAACCCGTGCACAGGAACAACAGCCTCCAAGACACAGTGCCTCGCACATCGAGGATATAGCAGAGATGATCGGGTGGCTTATCCTTCTATGGCTCATTGGTGCGTCTCTCGATATCTTATCACGGATCTGAATCTGGGAAAACACTTTGTTAACTGCACCCAAGCAGGGTCCAGGTGAAAGTGCTGAAATAATCCAAACGTGCCCCCACGCTCGCTGCACATGGATGGCATCAGAATAGCACCTTGTGTTGTGCAAAACATCCCCCCGTTCAGTTCGAATAAAAAGGTCCATCGCCACCATCGTTGACAGGTGGCAAACTATGCATATATGCCAAACATTCACTTTTTTATTTTCATATATTAAAAACTGCTATGAAAACTAATATAATTTACATGTCTGTTACTGATATAAAAAGCAAATATTTTAATTATTTCATATTTACACTTTGAAGGAGCTTTCACAGGACCTAAGTAAAACCTATTTGTATGAGATTTTCTGTATTCATCTTGGAAACTTTACACTTGGCAAATTAATACAAAAGGTTGTTTTTTTTGTCTTCAGCTTCTAAGCATCTAATTCTACAATCTACAAAACCAGCTACGAAAGAAAAAAAAAATCCTGATCAGTATATAACAACAGGGAAGTCTAAGGTTCTCTGAAAGGTGCAATTTTTTATTACGTTTCTTTTGTTAGGGACATTTAAAAACAATTATCACCTCATATTATTAGGTTTTTCATTTTTAAATTATTCTTTATATAAAGCCCACTGATGTAACATTTTCTCTGGAGGTATAGGTCTCAAAAGAGAAGAGAAAATGGCTGCTAGTAAATTAGGGGGTTGTACCACCAGCCTATTATTGCCATTCTCAGCTCCTATTGTAACTTGGCCTCTTGGCAAATACAACCTCATCTTGTCATGCTGAATGCCTCTCCTGTCATTGCTGTAGTGGAGGGGTGAGATGGCGGACTTCATGTAAGAAGATGGCAATGGGTAAGATAAGAAATTCAAGTGTTGCATCTCGCTGATGATTTGATTTGTGTATTGATCTGTTCCTATAACACCTCATGCGATGGTCATGAATTAAGCTCTAAATGGCTGAAGTGATCAAAGCAATCCCTGTTTCTCTAGCAGAAGGGTGTATAACACCATCATACAGGTGAAACCTCTCTCAAGCATTACCTTGTGTGCACCTAGTAGGTACAGAACAAGCTAACACACCTAATAGATCAGGAACAATTTCCGAAATGGAGTCTAGCGAATGAGTTAGGCCGAGCATGCATTAAACAGACCTAGAGCAACTGTAACGCAAAAGGAAATTGTTAATTACAGAGACCTAATGAAATCAGTTATGGTTTCAAGAAAAGCATTACCTTAAGGGGTTAGATAATGAGCAAGTGGCTCTCCGTTAAATTATAATACTGAATCACTGCAGCACGGCTCTGAACCAGGCATCCTAACTAGTCTGTAAAGGGCACTTTGCTGTTTAAGTGCAATTACAAACTACACAAGGGGCATTATAGTACGCAAGGTTTTTCTTCACTTTTCAATCCCCTCGTTGTAGACGGAAGACCATGTTGTGTAGATGTGTTAACGTTATTAATTTAAAACCTCAAACCAGCGGTGACAAAGTACTGCAACTTCTCGAGCAATATAAAAAAAAAAAAGAAAAAAAAAAAGAAAAAAAAAAAAAAAAGGGGGGTCATAGTAAGGAAGATACATTTTCAGCAGTGGTGTTTATATTATCCCATATATAGTTTTAGTAAATTTATAACAAAAATTATATATATATATATATATATATATATATATATTTTTTTATATATATATATATATTGTGTGTGTATCTATATATGTACACATATATACACACACACACACACACACACACACACAAGCACACACAAATATATATATATATATATATATATATATATATACATACATATACACATACACATATATATATATATATATATATACACACACATATATATATATACACACACACATATATATATATATATATATATATGTGTGTATTTTGCTTTCAAATATATATATATAAATTGTAAAAACACAAGTAAAGTATTGGTGGAATAAATTTGAACTTTGTTCTATACCCTCAGTTTAGTAATAGGAGACAGGTGCTTGTTTTTTAAATACTTTTCTCTTTTTTAAAGCTGTCATCTAAATACGCATATCATATCTATTTAGTATTCCCTTTGGAAAAGAAGTCTTCCCAAAGCAAAATCTTGATTATGAAAAAAGCCACTAGTGTCGGTTAAACATTCTCCTAATATAATAGATACCACAGTCAATAAAAAGATGTCAGAATAACAAACTTTCTTTCAATGCAACTGTCTGGCCTACCCCCTCCCCCCTCCCCTGAAATGAATGTAAAATGCTGCATAAAAAAAAATGAAAAATGAAAAATCAAAATGTGTGAGGCAGCTGAAATTCCCTCACTGAGCAGAAAAGAAAGAGGAGGAAAAAAAAAAAAAAGTCTTTCAGTTTGTCATTGTTGATTATTTTGAAATACCATGAAAGGCAACTGAATTTTCCTTTTAGAACAAGATTCTTCTGTTCCATTCAAGCTGGAAAACCTTCAGAGGCCAAAAACGTGAGAGTGCGGGGAAGGAAAATGGGGCTGGGGCTGGGGGGGGCAGTGACAACAAGCATTCACAGACGGGACGTTCTAGTGGAGTTCATGCAACATTCACTTGGCAGAGTAGGACATCACTCCGGACAGATGGGCTGGCTGACTGGCTAGCTGGCTGGGTGGGTGAGTGGGTGGAAGGGGCTGGGCAATAGGGGGGCGTTTACTCTTCTAACTTCCATTCAGTGCAATGCAGTGAGTAGAGTATAAATATAACCGTAAAAAAAAAGAGAAAAGAAAGAATCCAACACCTTCCCCCTTCCCTCCCTCCCACCCCTGGAAATAAAGAAACAGAACGAGAAATGAAAACATCAACGTACTAGAATGGTTCGCGGGGGTCAACTGTCTAGCAACTGTTTCAAAGCGCGCTCGATGTTCATTCGGTGGCCGACACGGGTGACCCCCAGCTCGGCAAAGTCCTCCTTGGTCAGGGCGGGTAGGTGCGAGCCCTCGATCTCATTGTCCTGGAAGCGCTCGCGGTGCTCTCCCAGGTTGATGCTCTCCAGCCAGTCCCCCACGTCATACTTGTTCCACAGGTGGAGGGGCTTCTGGATGAAGGGTCGCAGGGGGTGCAGCGGGGAGCCCAGTGTGGGCGAGGGCGACGGGGAGGGCGACCGGCTCCGGGCGCTGGAACTCCGCATGACGAATCGCACCTCCTTGGGCTCGTGGGGGATGCTGAGGCTGGACGACTTGAGGATGGTGGGGGGGGTGGTGGGGGAGGTGGCCAGGCCGTAGGACCGCGATTGGCCCAGCGGGTCTGTCCTGTCGGCAGCAGGGACTTTGCCTGGGCTTGGTGTCCGGCGGGTCACAGGATAGCGGCTGCCTGGTCTGATTGTGTACGTGGTGCCGTAGCTTCTCTGGGATATAGTGTGGAGTTCTCCTAAACTACTGAAAAGTCTGTGAGGAAGGGGGCGGCAGAGAGAGACAAATAAAGAAAAAACAACAACTCGTTAATTCAATTTATTCCTAGCGTCAGGTGAAGGTTATTCTGCTGTAAAGTGCCACGCAATCTCTGCTTTATAGGCTTGTTGATACTACCAGCAACGAGGAGGCTGGATTGGAAATGGCTGCTGCTTTGTCGGCCAACAAAGTAGCATATTGAAATGTGTATTTAATTGGGGGGTGGAGTACAACTTTTGCTGTCACAAGCATTAGCGTTAGTGGCTCTTTGCTTTCAGATGACCCCACCTAGGCACAGCGATAATATAATAACGGTATGAATGGTCTCAAAATAAAGTTTGAAATTAAAGAAGTCTGGGAAGATGTAGCAAACCCATTAATGATTTGTTAGGAAGGCATCATTAATGCATTTGACTGACACACAGAAAAGGGCAAAAACCAAACAAAAGAAAACATTAAATAAAATGAAAGGGACTGACAACTGCAGTATTTTTAGAATAGAAACCAGAAGAAACCAGCTTTGGTAAGAAATTACTTGATTTAACAACCCCCATCCCCACATCCTTGGCCCTGACAAAGCTACAGTCAGGAAATGCTACTGATTGCTGAAGTACCTGCGCTGTGTGTGCTTGCTCCTGCCGATGCTAATGGATATTAATAAACCCATCTTAGCTGTTTTGTAAAAGCAATCAGTTTAAGTGTAGTTCATCACTCCTTAGCATGACACTACATGAGAGTTTGTTATCTGCCCTAAGTGTTAGTACTCATTTAAACTACAACACTTTTCCCCCTTCTCCTTTGCCCTTAATCCTGTCACTCTGGGCCCTGGCCCCTAATACCTATGCCAGCTTCACATTTTCTCCTAATCTCTCCACATTGCCAAGCTCTTAATTCTGGTGTTCAGTCCTGCTGCTATCACACTGAGAGAAAGTCCCTAAATGACCTGCAGTCATTGTGAAAGAGCAAGCCAGCTGCAGGGAGCAAAATCAAGATATTGCAGCAATAGTCGACCAGTCAGTAGTTATTAAAAGAGCTTTTTTTTTAAAATTGGTGCCTTGCAAAGCTCATACAGAGCACCAATGCTCAGAGAAAATCCAAAGACAAGGTTTACACAGGTGAGATTTATACCATAGCTGTGTCTGAAGCACCGATGACAGTAGAACACTACCAATAAAACAAATTAAAAAATGAATCCCTGAATGCATACAGTGATATTGTTTACCTAACAATAAACACTTCCTGCTATGCTTCCAACCATAGGCAGAACTGTAGGTTTTTATTACTGGTTCATTCCCACTAATGTCTGTGTTGTATTTTACTTTTTTTTTTTTTTTTTTTTTTTTTTTTTAATTCCTCACAAAGTTAATTAACTGTGAGGTTTGTACATTTTTCAGCATTATTGACAATGGTTGCTATAGGTATGTCAATATTTTCCACACTAAAACACAACAGTCCTCATAAAACATGCCACTGGTTGTAACATTTAGTTTGAAATGCATTTATTTTAATAGGTCTGCAGATCTTGTCTTCAGCAGCACAGGAAAGCATGAAACATAAAAAAAAACTACATCTAGTAATCTAAGGATTTTTGGACAATTACTCTTTACAGAGTACAGGAATCTGGACTTCAGCCTAAATAAAACTCACCAATACATACAAAACTGGTTTTAAGTTAGCATTAGTCTTATTAGCATGAGCTACCCAGGGTTATTTTAGGTGGGGTAGTTCAAGACTCGTGCTCTTTGAGGTCTGCGAAACCAGTTGATTAAGTATAAACGTACAATTTCATGTTAATTAACATGTTCTTCTGTGTCTTACAATGATCACACATTAAGATTTGCACAGGATTCAAGACAAATGTGTCATTTTATGAATATACATTGTATATAGTCAATTACAGTGTACTTTTGAAAAGGGGCAAAGAAAGAAGTTAGTTGCATATAAATGGAGAGATTCGGTGACATTGATCAAGCCTTAATAATCACCTTGTGACCAACTTCTTTTCTTGCACCGTTTGAAAATCATGCTTCAATCTGTGACTCCATTTTTAATTAAGCTGCAAGATCCAGCTTGGTGATCACACTGGGCTGGGAGGAGCTAGAGGGATTAGGTCTGACATATATACATGTTAAAGGGGACTCACTGCTGAATTACCTGAGGTATCCATCTCTCTCCCCTCTTCCCACAAACACTACAATGTGTCTTAACCATAAAAACAACCTGAATACAAACTGCAGCTGTTATATAAGGTAGTGAACTAGCATGAGCAGGGAGCACCAATCCTCACACACAAGTGTGGCCTGATGATTTATAATGGAGATGGGAGGGGGATTCACAGCAGCAGTAAAATGCACTTTGCACATTTATGCTGCAGTAATAAAGTAACCCAGTAAAACTAATACAAAATCTATTCTCTGGGACTGGGATCTCCTTTGAAGTTTCTATTACAAGTAACTCTTTCTGATAACTGAAAACCTTACCATGACCTCCTCTATGGGAAGCATTATCATTTAAAACACACTGATCATATTGTCGTGATCAGGCTGGGAAGACACTCATCAACTGCTGGACTGCTGCTATATCACCACTGTCAGAAGTAAATTATATTGTCCTGTGGTTTGCTGGGGAAGGGCAAACAACAGACAGATAGGAACTTATTTAGGTCGGAAAACAACGATGCAGAAGTTATCAACAAGATGTTTGAAGGAAACCATCCAGCTAAAACCACAGCGAAAGGAATGAATATATGGAAAATAATCAAAATATGTAATAAATAATAGTTATGTTTTCCACTATCTTCTAAAACAGTAATATAAAAACAATGAAAACAGACTTATATCTGCTTGTAGGTGTCATTGTATCACTGCAACCACAGACTAACAATTTTTTTTTGTAAGTCATGTGCCAAAACAGCTCATGCGAAACTATTACATGGGACAACATCATTTATATACAAAAATAATAGGTTCAAACTATACATCTGCCATCACTAGACATATTATATTGTATTTCATTTGCTGGTATGTCCCCCTTTTCTCTCACCAGGCTTGGGTGGCAGATACACAGCAGATACAACTCGGAGAGGATATGTTGGTAACACTTTACAATAATTCTCCCTAGTTACAATGTATTTACACAGTTATTACTGAGTGAGTACATGTTAGTTATAACAACAATGTAATTAAGCATTTGTTAACATGTACTTAATGTGTAAAAATGATTAACAGTATATGTAAGTATACAATTGTCTGTTAAGGATGCCCATTGGGAAGCTACCTTTGGAGCTATCTATACCGGGCATGACCCACTTTGTACACATTAAGTACATTGTAATAATGCATAGTTACACAGTACTTATGAGTAATTACAGTTGTAGTTACTGAGTACCTACTACGTAAATACATAGTAACTAGGGAGACTTATTGTAAAGTGTTACCAATATGTTTAACTACCTAATCTCAGCTTCAATAATAATAATAATAATAATAATAATAATAATAATATACACAAAATTAAAATAAATTAAATCACTACACGTATTTATAGCTTAAAGTGTTAAATTACACTTTCAGCTGCTAATTGCACTAAAAAGAAGCCTAAGTAGCTAAGTCAGCTTACAACTTCACTGTATTTTCATTAACACTGAGTCAATATTGTGAAAAATACAGACTTAATTTAAGTCATTCAAGAAAACAGTTCTGACGGACAAAACCTGGCGCTGTAGGGATCACAAGGGGATGCCTTGTCAGATGCAGTGTAGTGAACCCGCTTTGGTTTTGTTTTGGGGGGTAATAGAAGAAAGATGCCCAGGCACATGCAATGGGTGCGCGTCTTCAAATGGAATAGCAATATTGCAATTTAACAAAGATATACATCACAGTTAACCTTCATGTTGCTGAGAATTGATCCACAGTTCCCAAAGTCAGTTATTAGTTAACAGCATTCATGTTCGTTCTGTGAGATTGCACGTCTTTCTTCTCACAGGCCTACAGCAGGGTAGAAGGAACCAATTCTCAGCACCCTGAAGACGGGGTAGTTTTAAATAAAAAGCAGCCCACATGACAAGGATGAGCACCAGGAGCAAAAAAACATAAGAGAAAACAAAATAACAATACAAACAAAAACCCAGCACAGAACAAAGGAGGATAGCTAGTTCTGGGCAAAGAGAGAAGTAAACAATGAAGATTGAAATGAGATGAACATGCGCACTTACACATTTTTCCCACCCTCCTGGGGCCAGATTCAGTTCTAGACAGAGCAGCGCAGACATGCAAAGTGAGCAGAAAGAGAGGCAATGAGAAAGAATGTTAGCATCAATCCATGAGATAAAAAAAAAATGAGCACACAATTCATATCTTAACACAGTAAATAAAAAGGGAAAACAAACAAATGCACAAACAAACAAAAAGGACAGTGTTCCCAGATTTTCACCTGTTTGCAGCTACTAGATATAGACAGTAATTTTATAATCTTAAAATAGGTTTATAATCTTAATTTTCAGAAACCAAGTTACCATTTCAAGGACTGTGTTTGCAGACACACTTTTTCAAGTCAAGGTGCCAAGAATCTGCATTAGTGTTTATCAGTGAAGTTCTACATTTCCAGAATGATCAGGTAGATACCTGAATATATTACTGACTAAATACAATACCACTATTTTAAATTCTTACACATTTTCTTTCAATTCTTTTCATATAGATGCATGAGGTAATTCACTGAAACTGGCATATGACTAGAATTTATTTAAAAAAACATTGTTTAATTGATTAAAAATCAAATATCAACTGTTCTAAATGTAGCACATTACAATGACTTAACAATGTCAAGTTATTTAACATCACAGGGTGAGCAAAATCTAGGAACATACTAAATTTTCACTACAAGTTTTTTTTTTTTCCTTCTCTAAACAAAACAACAAACAAAACCAAAAAAATGCAAATCACAACTTTCAAAAAACAGCCAAAGCTATGAAACAGTCCTGTTATGTGATGCCGTCAAAATGATGAGCCAAGCTGGCAGATACAACTGGTGAAGTTTTTTTGTATGCGTGAATCAATGATGTGGCAAAGAAAGATTAAAAAATAAATCCATAAATATGAATTAAAAAGAAAAAAAGGGTTGCATTGTTAATTCATTTTAAAATTAAAGAGAAAGCAGTAAAAAAAATGCTACCAAAAGTGTGAAATATGTAAATGAAGACAGTAATGGTGTGCAAATTGTAAACTCAGATGATTTAGTTTGATTTAGTTAGTCCTGGGGAATTTGACACAACAAATGAGTGTACAGCTGTCCGGGAGAAAGTTGATGAAGTATTCATGGAAGACATGGACCATGTTAGAGGAAACATGAGCAAAATAGAGGACACTACATCATACATTCGATGTGACCCCAGGAATATCTTTAGAGGAAATCGTCGGTCAGATGCGCTCTGGAGACAAAGCTATAAAGCAACTAAGCTTACGACTCATCCATGGCCGAAGAATCCACCGCAGCGTCAGGGCAATCCGAATTGAGAAGGACAATTGCTCGCTGTGTACAGGAGGTGATGGACACAGGTCTTGTTTGAGGATGTGGAAGGTCACAGTGAATATATAACATGTAACAACACTCTTCAACCTCTGTCACAGATGTTTCCAGGAACTTGGTCACACTCATCTATTAATACTTATTTATGTTGCCAAATTACAATATTTTGTAGTTTAGAAGATTTCATTTGCAGGACTGCTCCTCAACAGCTCTATTATACTCTACCTCCAGTGTTTCTACACAGTGAGCTGAGGGAAGGTGTTGAGTCAGTGTAAGGCTTCACTTTAAAGGAGAACCTGTGTTTGGCTTTTTTAATGAGGGTTATCTGAACACTAAAGATGTTGACTTGGATCAATCTCGTCACCTGGTTAAAGGGAATCAAGAACTGTTCACATAAGTGCTTCCTTGGGACATCTAAACACAACAGAAACTGTTCACAGGTATTACTGGTTTTGGTGAGATATTCCACTATAAATCATTCATGGAACTTGAAGTATTAGACGCGATGGGTTTGCCTTTTATACGAAACCATGAGGGGTTCCTAGTATTGGTCTATAAAATATTGATGAATTTGCCTTTACAACAAATTTGACTCTCATAACAAGATTCTACAAGTGTTCAAATTATAGCAAGGTAATTTATTTTATGCAGTCTTCTGCCATATTCAAAGAAGAACCTCCCACAACACTTGTGCTTGTGTATCATTGACAAGACCAAGCTACTAATTGTGTTGAATGTTCTCACTTTTTCATATACATTTCAAAACCGTTCCTTTTAATATGGCAGGGGTCTGTAAATAAGACTGGATTGTTTATATCAGTTGATAACGTTAGCCATCTTGGACGAAACTGTCAGTGTGAGTGATTGCTCATTTGAAATGCCCTGGGAAAAACATAAGCACCTTCTCATCTCCAGGAGAGGGCTGTCCCTCCAGGATAGGACTGAGCAGCACTGGGAACAGTGTGGCGAAGCTTGGACTGCAGCAACTGTTGCTGCCCCTGCTTTGTGGAAAGATAAAGGTTTTAGGATGTCTTCAGTCATCACGGTTGCTCCTGACACTAGTGTCACACTTAGGCTTAATGCTGCAACCAACATATTCCAAATAAATACATGGTTTACTTGGATTTTTGTTTTTAAATTACACTTCACTTCTTCTCGGATACCTGCCAGCAAGACATACAAGTTAATTTGGACTTACTGGTTAAGTCAAATGAGTGAACAATTTTGGGGAAAATTGAACAAATTATTCATAAATGCTGCACAGCACAAAACCACAGCATAGTCTAGACAATTTCAACATTGTACTAAAGGCACTTACGTGAAACACAAGAACAATGTAAAGATTCCTGAAGACCTTTATAAAATGCCAAGGTGAACGATTAGCAATTTTCTTTTATTTGTGTCTGGGGTGTGTCGACAATGTGAGTGAAGAATATTTTTGCTGGGTCTAATTTGCTGAATATCTACCCACGTTTTGTGGTCTATGGAACAAAAAAAATTGAAATTGAAAACCAATACCAAAAACTAGCTGACCTCCTTGGTTGCACACCATTACAGTTTAGCAAAGTGACAGTCAAAAGCGGCTTGAAGCTGGAGCAAAAGTAAGAAAGATGAAGAGATCTAGGTGCTAAATGAGCTGCATGAGGTGGCACATGCTAGTGTATTAATCATCCCAAGCCCTCTGTTACCTTGTTTGCACCTCTGACATATATAAAGCTCACATGTTCATTTATCAGCTATCTATCTCTCTCACAAACTCCCAGAACACACTGCTATAAGGATCAGAAACAGGAAAAGGCAAAAAAAAAAAAAAAAAAAATCATGACAATATACTATTTCCAAATTTCTTGTATATATTGTATGTGACCCACTTTCTCGTCTGGTTTTTGGTTCCAACTGAAGTGTCAGTATTGTTAATTGAACTTAACTTGCTTGATTGACCTTACAATAATAATAATAATAATAATAATAATAATAATAATAATAATAATAATAAGAATCATAATAATAAGAATAATAATAACACAGAGATTTATATTCTGGACTTCAGAACTTCCCTTGTTTAGTTGTATTGTTTCAATGGTAAGGTGTCTACAATTTCAGTAATTGAATACCTGTGTCTACACATCATTTATTGATAAGTGTTAAGACAGAGCACAGGAGCTAAACTTTATGAAACCAAGTGAACACAGACTCAACAGAAAACCTGGCATCAATACTCTCAAAGCACAGTATTTCCAAAAGCAACGAATAAGTGAGAAAACAATTAAGCTAAATCAAGAAAATAGTTCAATTAAGGTTTCGGTAAGTTTGAGTAGTTGATCTCTGCTGGAACCAAAACTGAAGACGCAGGGGGTCCCCAGGTCTGATAAATGCTGCATTAGCTAATGTTTTTATCAGAACATAACACTCCATATATTAAGAAAAAATACTAAGGCACATTTTTCAAACATCAATAACCATGGTTAATTAGCTCACTATAAATGCTTATTCGGCAGAATAAAATCTCAACATGTCCCACACAACAGCAAACCAACAAAACATGAATTTGTCATTCTTTATTACACAGACCTAAGGATTCCTACAGTAAGAGTCCACCAGACTATTCCACCTTATTTGTTTAAGGATTTGATAGTAAAACAACAGTAAAGCCCAGGCCATAAATGCTTTCTAGCCTAGAGATGAGATGTATTATTGCATACAACCTTTTAAACCCTCAACTGCTTTATGGAAACCAATCAGAACAGCAACAAAAGAAAATCTAGTGTGCCTGTTATAGCTGACATTTTCAACACCAATCAAACCTACAGCAGGACCTGACATGCCAAGACAAGTTCTTATTGAATGAGGGCACATTTGTGTTAGAAAACAACAAAGTGTGCATCACATGGACTCCAGGGAACATTCCTGATTCACACAACTGACAAATGGAAGGACACAAGGGGGCAGATAAAGTGGCACCCCCCCTCCCCAACACCCTACCTGTGGTTCTATGAATGCAATGCAAAAAAGGAAAATCTACTTGTTTTATGTTTAATTATATCTGTCTACATTACACAAAAGACAAAAAAACTGTGATAAGATAAACACTGCAGTTCCAGGACTTAAAGGAGCAGACAAGGTAACATGTGACTTGGTAACAATAATAGCAAAAATAAATAAGGTTATTCCATTCAAAGGGATTAGTTCATAAATGTATTCACAAAAAATGAGTTATTGTTTACCCTAGGAGCTACAAATCTACTTATACTTTTCTTCATTTTCCTTGTCACATCTGTAGGAAAACACAGGACTTCATTGTACTTTATACAAAAATAAAATTAAAAAAGGAAATAAAACGAAGGTGTTTTTATTCACTCTAACACATTTCACCAACTGTCCATAGACGTATTTAATAAACATATTCCCTTTGGTATTTTTTCTCTTCCTAATAAAATAAATTATTAAATAAATAAGCTTTGCAATATAAATGTTAATTTATTATTCAAGTAATATAACAATACATATATTATGAAGTACAACTAACATATTAAACTTTCAAAGACCAATATGTTAAAGTAAGGTAACAAAAATAAAATGATCTGTCAGTGAAAACAGACGGCAAACAAAGTTTTGTCTAAATGTAACAGAACATCCAAATATTATATGCAGGACCTGAATTCATTACTTACCACTGCAGTTTGCTGGACTGATGATATTGCTGTATTTCCATACTTTTTAATGAAAAAAATCATATATTAGCTAAAATACCCAGGGCCATTAATAAATGGGTCAACAAGCTGAAGATATTAAAGAGATTCCCCTTCTTCACAGCAGTGTCTATGATCATTTTTCAACTAAATGTCACTCAGAAAATTCAGAAAATGGTGCTCAAAACTATAAATGACTTTTCATCAAGAATACATTGAGACAAAAGAGGACAACTTCTCTGACACTGATTTCCTCAGAGTAAAATAGCATTTAATGATAAAAAAGACTCAGAAATAAATCATGAATGACAGTCAGCTGAAACCATGAAAACAAGTTCCTGAAAAACTATACATTGATTATGATTATTGATCAATAACCCAAGATTTAATCCATTAAAGTTTTTGATTAATCTAAGAAAGATGGATTATTCAAGATAATGTAGAGTTCAAGGAAAATCAAATGGATAATGGGACTGGAAGGATGTATTAATTAAGGAGATCAATTAAAACTATTTTTTGGGGGTGTTTGTTTATTTAGTAATCCAGATTAATTACACCTCCTGATCAGATGTTCTGTGTGTCCTGTCACTAATTCCCTGCAAGGCCACATTATGATTAAGTCAAAATCTTGCAGGATGCCTGGCAACAACACTTACAGAAGTTGTGATTTTCACAAATCCACCAGCAACACTGATAAATGTGCAATTTTGGCTATTCATAGATCTGTGTGGCCAGTGGAGCATGTGATCAATAATGGGGATCATCAAACATTTAAAATCATAAGGAAGAGATGATGGATTTTGCAATGATGAAAGATACAGAAGTAGTCACAGAATTCTGGACTTGCAGTTGGACTTGGGGTTAAATGCATTCCACATTCCACATGACTCCAGTGCAGAAAGCACGGCCAATGCCATACGAACCCCTGCTCTATGGTGATGTGGCCCCTTACCTTGCACCCACTACAGGGGACTTTTTTCCAGGATCCAGTGTGGCCCCAGTCGGTTCCTCCCCGAGGGAGCGCGTGTCCTTGTTCAGCTGCTGGAGCCTGGAGCTCAGTTCACTGATCACAGTGGGCTTGCCATCCTCGGCCCCAGGTATTGGCCGCATTTCCACGGGATCCCCCCAAAGCTTGGACCTTCTCTGGAAGAGGTAGCGGGGTCGGCCGGTGCCGGCAGCTGCAGCCAGCGCGGCCACGTGTTGCTGGGAGAGGAGCTCGCTATCCGAAGACTGCTTCAATAGAGGGTCCCTGAAGGTCACCGGCCCCTTGCTGAGCTGGGACTTGAGTTTTGGCTTTGGAGGCACTGGCGGCTTCTCGAGTATAAAAGTCTGCCCGTCGGCGAAGGAGGTGTAGGTGTCGGTGGGCTCGCCGCTCTCCGACGACAGGGTGGACATGCTTGAGACAGTGGAGATGGTACTGGTTGTCTCCAGGTGATGGTCGCTGGAACTCCGCGTGTCTATCTCTTCCACTCCTGAGTCGGCTGCAGACTCAGGCACCAAGGGGGTGTCTGAGGGCTTCCCTGAGGATGTTCCACCAGCAGTAGGAAGTGCTGCTGCTGCTGCTGCTGTTGCTGCTTGGGTTGAGGCGGAAGGTGCAATTGGCTTGGCCAGCTGTGGTATAGGCATGCCCGCGACCTTCACCAGGACGCCGTTGGCAAACTCGTCTGGCGGTGGCACGAGCCCGATCTTCGCAAGTTCTTCCCGTGTCTCTTCATCACTGGAGGACAGCTGGGCAGGCGGGAGGGTAACAGTATAGGGCTCCACTTCTTCCTCTGAACTGCCTTGAGCCAGTGTCTTTTCAGCTGAGGGGCTGGCTGCTTGCTGGGTGGATTTGGCGGCGGGGCTTGGTGGCTGGGTGAGCTTCGCTTCAGTTGGGGTGAGCTTGGAGGGTTCGTCTAGAGCCCCTTTGGGAGCTATGGAAGGCTCCACCAAACCCAGCCCTACTGCTTGCCCATTACTAGTTGCATGAACCATGATGAGGCCAGCTGTTTTCTGCTGGGATGTATCCATGATGCTGATAATCATGCTCTTCTTGTCCTCTATCTTTCTCTGCTCTGACTTGTCTGTCCTTGTCTCCATCTCCCTGCGGAGAGTTGATGGGGTCCCCCATTGGTCCTTGCTAGGGGCTGTTGTACCTGGGGAGGACCCATAGGGGGGAGTCATCAACCCTCCGCCCTCTGCATCCATTCGCTCTGCCTCTTTGGTCTGGGTTTCCACAAACAAAGGCCCTGTTTTATCCAGTTTAGTCCTAGGCTCTGGGCTGCCAGCTGGCGACTGAGCCTGGGAAGTCAGAGCCCGTTCTCTTGCGGCCAGCGCAAGTGCCAGTGGCGAATTCGGGTCGAGGGGCTTCCCAGTGAGGGGATGGATGAAGGTGGTTCCACCTGGTGAAGGCCTGAGCGCAGGGGCTGGGGGAGGTAGCTGACCCAGCTGGTCCCTGCTGCCCAGCAGTCGTTCATCGATGGACCTGGACTGCGTCAGGGATGGGGGCTCTGGGACTGTAGTGCTACCTTCGACGGTACCCACAGATAGGAAGACTGTGGATTTCCTCCTCTCTTCCAGTCGCTTCTCTCTGTCTTTCACAGCTCCTGCTATGGCAGCAGCAAAAGGGCCTTTTCCTTCCAGTTGGGCTCGAATTTTCTCCTGTATGAACTGCTGATGCTGTTGCTGGTAGTCGGCTCTGCTTGTGTGTCTGCCTGTCGGTGAGTGCTCTCTGGCGTGAGCAGAAGCAAAAGCTAAGGATGCTCTTTCTTGGGCATCCTCTACCTGCAGCTGCTTAACCAGGGGGCTCTTTTTGCGCTGGGGTTTGGTGGGGGTGTACAGCCCTACACTGAACTGACCAACATTAGCATAAGGGTTGTCAATAACCCTCCCTTTCCTCTTAATCTTTTCAGGGGGAGTGGCCGAGGGCCCAGGCCGTGGGATGTCTGTGGGCTCCACAGGAATGTGGGAGGAGTCCTGGAGGATGATCATGGATCGGGCTTTTTTCTGGCGCTCGACGTGGGCAGGTGAAGGCCGGGGCGGCTCGTAGATTTCAGCAGTAGTCACTACCTGTGGCAGACCATGGATCTTGGCCTCTGAACCAGGTTTAAAGCTGGATCGTGTCTGATCATGGCCTCGACCTGGGGGAGGGGGGGGACAGAAGGCCGGGGGAGGCCCTGTATCCAAGTAATAAGGAGATGGAGGTGGAGGAGGGGCAGTTTGGGGAGGGGGAGGAATACTGTGACTGTCCCTAAGGCTGTCTGTCATTGACGAACTCCTTGGAAAGCGCGGCTCCCCTGCAGACGTAGATAAGCGGTCCTCTTCCGAAGCCCCTATCATTGGACAAAAGTTGCATTAGGATGGAAGAATTGAAAAAAAAACAACAAAAAACTACCTTCATGCACTCAATATTACAAAGAAAGAAGGCGAAAAGAGAATTGAAAGCAATACAGTTATACCTATGTAAGTAAGTTTGTGTTTAGGTGTCTGAGCCTAGGTACCAAAGCAGGCTGATCTTTTCACTTACAAATAAATCCAGGAGAATTTGCGACTCCTAGAATCTCCCCCAAATGTCTCCTTATTTTATAAATGTTTTATCTCCTCAGCTTAACCATTTTTACCCCAAGGGAGTTGCATTGTGGGGTTGGAGGAGTAAAGCTAGACCAGTGATGCTGCATTTAACAAGACTGGCTGATACTCCTAGATAGATTTTAAGTGGTTGAATGTAGAACGTGTGGTTCAAGAGCACCTACAGTACATACAGAAGAAATAAACATGTACTAAAAAGACAAGACACTTAACATTTACAGAAAAGGAATAACACTTTCTAAGGCAGGGAGATTTTTATAACACAAGACATGGACTTGACACAATTGTCCATGTGCTCTCAGTCTTCTGCAAAAGCTGCTTTGCAGTATAATCAATGAACACACTCCTGTCACAAAGCGGATGAATTAACACAGGAGTTGACAATGTATCCTCCACACCTCCACACACTTAATTGCCAAAGCAAAGTAAAGAAAACTAACTAAACAAATAAAAATGACACATTTTAGACTGCTTTGAAAGACAACTGTGCATGAAGTGGAAAAGAACGAGAACTACGGTGGGACACCTCATTAAAATGAAAGCTTGGGCTGCTTTCGGTAAAAGTTGGAGGTATGTGTTTTTTTTAATCTTCTGACAACCATTCCCTGTAAAACGTTTCGTTCTAAATTTACATTTGATATCATCCTTACTTTCAGCACTTACCTGATCAGTTCATCGTAACCCAGAGAAAAGGGTTGTGAAAGTAAATGTGGATAGCCAACTAATGCTATCAAAAATGTTATTTTACAGTCTCTAATAAATATACTCAGCTGCATTCACACTGTATTGCAGAGCTGTCAGATAAAGGAGAGAAAGTCCTTTTTAAAAGCTTTGATGCAGGAAGAGCACATACTGAGATAGACATATCATTTTTGCACTGCACTGTATATCAGAAGATACTTGAGAGCAGTGTGGTTTTTGGCCACCTTTTATTTAATCTTTTATTTTTTATCTTAAAGGCCTGGTTAAATAGTGATAATAAAAATCATAATGCTTTAGCTGCAAAGAAAAAGGTCTAATTACAAAAACCTTACCTACGGATTTAGTTCGGGGCATTCCTTTTGGCAATGGGATGTGGGATTTCTCCACTCCGGGAGGAAGGCCAGAGTGTACAGGCATTCCCTGACGCTCAAACAGTGACTACATGAAAAAAATAAAAAATAAAAAATAAATAAAACTGGTCAAAATATGAAAAAGAATAAAACTTAATAAAATGGTGTGAGGAACTCCAACAGACTTTGGGAAGTGCACAGTTTTTTTCTTTTTTCTTTAACTTTTTTAAATTTAGACAAATTTAATGGCAGGGTGAAGAAGCAATCAATTACAAATGGGACAGTTTTGTTCCAGTTTGATATCTGAGCAAATACTCCAAATTGCAACGTGAACAGAAGGTACATACTGTAGGTGAAACTCTCTGGCTGTTGCTATACTCATTTCAGGTTTAAGCAGGGATGTCTATGCATTGGTAAACACTGTGGAAATGTATGCTTGGGTTAATCGGGACAGGTCTGGACCATTGATGGCATCAGTGGATTCCTAGACAAGAATAAGGTGTTGAAAAGAAACACGATATTAAAGAACATACTGAGCCATACCGAGTGCATAGTGAACCCCTGGGTGAGAGACCAGCGTGTGCTGCTTCCATGAATTGAGACCACTCTGGTTTTCATGCATTTAGACGGCTAGTTTTGTGCAAAAGGAATGGATTGCACAGCTCTGGAATCAAGACATTTTATAGAAAAGAACCATGTGGTACAAAATGAAGCTGATCTCATGCTAACTTAACTCAGACTTAACTCAGTCAAATTGATCCACTGCCCACTTCTTCATTATCCATCAATCAAATGCAGTAACACTTCCAGTTAATCAAAGTATTATACTAATGGAGTCCATACTGATATTGCTATATGGCTACACTACATAAACACAACGTTTATTATGTGGTCTGTTCCTTAGAAACTAAAGGAAGAGAGTAAAATAACGGTCCATTCCTTAGTGAGTTGCAATAGTGCCTGAAGTTTCGCACAAGATCAGTCAGATCAAGCAGGGTAAAGGGTAATTTGATCCTTCTGAAGGTGGAAACAGAATTAAATAAAGGGGGCAGTACTCTGTCAAGACATTACACTTCAATGCCCATCAAAGATTCATTTTACAACCCACTGGCTGTAAATTACAACAAAAACACTGTGATTAAGTAGGAGGCCTGAACTCTAGTGGGGGTTTGACTAAAGCCTAACAGCAGCTGGATTACTTACTATCCAGTTGTAAGTAACACAAACGAACTGCATTCGCTTCAGAATAATGCTATTGTAACATCCACTTTTAGCAGAGGAGTAACAAAGCTTGAGCAGAGTCAACACGAGAGGACAGCTGCATTTAGGAGTCTCAAAACAAGGCACTTCTTGATTTATCCAAAATTGCCTGAACTCCGCTTTTTATTTGATCTTCTTTTGCCATAGTAAGTAGAGGGGTTTTTAGGTAGGAGGGCCTAGCATACCACCCAAAGTTGAAAAGTTCCTCATTTGGTCAGAGGTGGCTTCCTTGTTTTTATCATACAGAGGTTCATGGGTCAATAAGCACCTGAATTGCAGGGCTGAAATACAGGGCGAGATGTGTGGGTTGTATCAAAGTTTCCCACGCTTCCCTGTCCACATATTGTTTCACCCCCGAAGAATAAGGTGAGTGAATGCGTCTCTCCTGCCTGGGTCATCAATACTTAATTGAGTGCTCCAGATTAACATCACCCTAGTCCACCCTCAGCTCCTGCCAGTCCCCTTGGTGGAGATTGGCCTTCACTCACACTGATCTCTGCTGGTGTGATTCGCCTGCTCGTGGGGCGCTGCTTCACTGTGGCAGCTCTGTAGTCGGCCTCTACGACTTCTGGTCTCAGGATGGGTTCCTGAGCAGCTAGCATTTCATCCAGTTTCTCTGCACGGATGGATAAAGGGAAATAGACAGTGGTTTGTGATCGAAGGGGAGGGCAGGGGGGTTATATTCATGTATCGCACTACAAACAGCATTCAAAGTTTGAAGCAGCAGGAAATAAGAAGCACACTTCCTCCAAACCTACACCGCTAATTGCAAAGACATTCACTGCTCAAGGTGTGCAATGACGTATTTTTCTGCTCCAATCAACACTGTTTAATTTATTACCGGATTTGATCTTGTGATCTGCTTTAATACAAGCCAGAATTCAAGATGATGTTAGTGTCTTTGCACAACTCACCCCCTCTTCTCCTCCTTGCGGATGCTTGCAGGAAAATAAATTGGGAAAAACTATTTGATTATACTTTAAATGAAAGAAGGCATGAGAAACATTCACTTTCCTAAGATCTCACCGACAAAATCTAATCACAATAAAAGATTAAGATCCACAGACGAACAGGCAAACATCCCAATGTAAATTTAAATAAAAACTATATATTTACTCTATGATTCATCATTTGAAGCAGTATGAATTATAACAAGTACTAGGGTTATCCCCGTTTCCTATACAATTCCTCAGTCAAATAATGAACACATTCTTTCAAGCTGTGCTTTGGATACAAGACAGAAATCACACTTAGGCAGTCTCGGTATTGGTTGGAAAGTTTCTGTAAAAAGTTCATAGCCAGTGACTACTGCAAATATTTCAGTCATTTGGCAAGTAAAAACTCATCCAAGCTAACACTGAGAAAAAGCTTTAAATCGACAAAATGCAACCATATATAGTGCCAAATGATGGGGGCGCTATAATTTTTTCCTTCCAAAAAGTACGCAGGGATTCTAAGTTTCAGAAACATGGCTTAAACCTCTGTTTTGTTTCTGTTCCAAAGAAGAAAGTACAGTCTGAGTATATTGTGTAAATATCTTAAGTAGCAGGTATGCAGAAAATGTATGTAATATATGTATTATAGTATATATATATATTATTAAAAAAAAAAAATCTAACCCTATTAATGTATTTATTTCCAATAGAACTATGAGCTTTCAGGTGTCTTTCCAAGTGTCTCTGAAAAATGTAATTATATGAAAAATCAACAGAGGAAGATAGAAAACACACACAATGGGACACGCATTATGCAAACAATGAATGAACTGGAAAGCCGAGTTAACGTTTACTTTATGTAAATGCTCAAGTGTTTTACATGTGTGACTTTTTTTTTTCTCCCAATCACCTAACAATTGAGAAGGTGCTCATATTTCAGCATTTAAACTACACACTGAAATAGCACAAACCTGCAACAACAAAAATGTGTCATGCATTTCATGCACAAATTTGCTACTAATTATTATAAAATGGTGAAAAAAACAAAAAATTGAAAGAGTGAATACTGATGTGTAACACATGTTCCTTATTAGCATTTGTTTCTAGGGCAATTTAAAATCTGAAGCTTTAATAATTCACAAGTTTAAAATTCACTGGTGGGCAAGAGAATTCAAAAAGATCGCATCAGAAAATAGGGATTTAAAATTTGCCAGTGCCATTGGAAGGCCTATTTAAAAGTTCAGAAAGATGTTCAATGGTGAGAAAGACAAGCAAAGTCTTAGGTAACAATGGTTCTCTTTTGAAGAAACTGAGGAAGCAGGTTTTAAGTTAAAAGTTTGGTAGGAAGGAAAGAACACAGAACAGTGACCCCTGATTCAGGAACAGTGGCTGTCTTTCTACAGAGCAGGCCTGCGGACGGGGAGATGAGTTAAAGTGTGTAGCCCCCCTCTCCCCTGGGACCCCAGACACACTTTGGACTTTTCTCCCCATCTCCGCAGGTGTGCTACAGACTGGTTAACGGTTGGAAGTCCAGCACATGAAGAGACTTACCCAGCTCCTCCAGCTCGGCCGTCATGGACTTGGAGCGCAGGGTCAGGGTGGTGCTGGGGGCCCTCTTTGGGGGTGGGGGAGCTGAAATGAAAAGCGAAGACACTTTGGATTTCTTTCCCAGGAGTTTGCGGGCGCTGCCCACGTGGAGGTGCCATTTCTTCTCCACGGCCTTGATCTCGTCGTACTCGGGGGAGCTGGAGGACTCGCACTGCTGGAGCAGCTTGTTGAGGCTGCGATTCGAGGCAAACTTTTTCATGATTTGTATTCCCAAAGGGTCGTGACCAAAGACGAAGCTCCTCAAAGATATTGTTCAACTCAATGATAGAACAGCAACCTTTTCCTACAGCAATGTAAGAGTCAGTTTGGGAAATCAAGCAACATTTTCTTCACATTTTAGGGAAGAGGTGGTGAGGAAACGCTACATAATGTTCCATTTCCCATGCTTAATGAACAAACACCTGTAGCACATTTTCGAGGCAAGTAAGGCACCAGACAGGAGGAGAGACACAGCTGAGTGCGCCTTCTCAAAACTTTCTCACACGGCGATCTGTAATCCATGTGAACAACACTAGAAAACCGGAACGGTCCCTTTCTAGTTCTCCATTCCGATATGAAAGTTGTTATATTCAGCTCTTCACTGCACCGCAATTCCGTCAAGTTATCTGACAGGAAATATGGACCAGGACAGTGGCACGTACGAAGATAACTCTGATGCTTGCGTAATATCAAACTGAGCCTAATACTGTTTTATTATTATGAATATCTTTTTAAAACTTCAAAATAAGCTGGCTCTCCTAAGACATACAGAGAGAGACAGAAAGATAGAGAGAGAGAGAAAATTCCCAGGCCCTAATACAATGCTGAATTCAAACATTCATTGTAGTAACCATGGAAACTAGGGCAGTAGGAAGGCCTGGGCTGGACCGCCTCACTAGCAGCACTCCGATAGAGGGAGTGGAAATACTTCATTGCTTGTACAGTGTAGTGGGTGTACAAATGCAAGGACTAGAGATGAAATGTTTGCGTGGAAATCACAATTTACATTTGCACTGTGAATGCTTTGGTATCTAAAAACAATACTGACTTAATAGACTTAATAGACCAAAACCAAAAGATATATATATATTTGCAGTTTAGAATAGAAACTTTAAATAGTATCTACTATATTTATTTTATCTTAAAAGAGAGGCTTTTACATGTTAATTCGCTGTGAATTAATTTGGACTATTTCAAGCAAGATGAATCATCAGTCAGATGGTAAGTAAGTCAACATCTTTGGCAAAGGAGGCTAATAATTCAGGCATTTTAGAGACTAATATTTTTTTTTAAAGCTTTTCCCTTTCCAGCCCTCCGCAATGTATTCTGCACCTACGGAGGTGAACGGAAATTGCAACAAATGGAAGGGCATCTGCAATCCACTCTCCAACAATTAAGTCGATCACTGGTCTAAAATCCGTAGGATGCAGGTCAGCTCCACACAATGCAGCAACACTGTGCACTATTCTCTGGGTTAAAGCAGACTTCCATTTTCCTCCATCTGGCAGGCTCATCAAAGCAAGCAGTCTGGTACATGTTGTCAGGCTTTAAGCTTTAAAAGAATAAATCCACAATGTGCCTACTGTTCCTGGGCCAGTCTCCAAGAGGTTCATTGAGGGAGCTCTGCTAGCAGGTATCCTGAGACAAATGTCTGATATCCAAGAACTGTACCCTTGCCGTCTGTGAACCGAAACATATGCAGACACTGAACCAAATCAATCACTTTGCTGCAGCTGGATTTTATTGACAGCAGGTTCTGATGGTTTTTATCGCGACACTGCAGAACGCACGAAAAGTTTCACTTTCACTGCTGCTTCTGTGGGAGCAGTGAGAATGCAGACCTGGTGCTATATTCATTTATTTATTAGTTTATTCTTTCGTCACCTTGGTTGCAACAAGATACTTCTAGCCCTATTCGATGAGTTCCTCTTCAACCAGGGATTAGAACAGCATTTTAAATCAGCTGTCTCATGGAAAAGTTTCTTCATGCTGGTGATTTTCAATTGAAAATGTAATGTATTTGTATTTCATTATGATTTTCGCTAATTTACCAGCTCCGCATTAGTGCCCCTCCATTTTTACTGATCAACCACAAGACAAGAAGCAAACCTGACTCAATAAGTAAACAAGTAGTTCATTAAAAAGAGCCATTCCACTCAACTCTCCCTTCTCTGTGCAGCCACTGCCATTCAAAACAAACGATCCTCTTCACTGTAATCCTGAGAGAAATCCTTCGAATTCAGGCATGCTGCTCTCGCTTCACCTCTGTTTCTGCACACCACACTCTTTCCACAGGAACAGGCTGCTGCACTCTCTTCAGCTGAGATATTGAGAAGCTGGCATATGCTAGGTATCATCTGTCTCTTGAAAGGCCCATGCTCAAGAATTAGGTCACCGCTATCTGTCTTCGTGAACAGTCTGTCTTACTACTACCCCTACACGTACCCTCTTGGTCTTGCAAGGGAAAGAAGAACGAATCCAGTGTGCCACACAGCGCAATCTGAATTCTGTTAGTTTTCCGCCCAGTTATACAAATGAATATTCCACCCACCCAGATACACTGTCTGTTAGTTTTTATTTTTTTGCACAGCTCGCCGTAAACTTCTCTCTCTCTCTCCCTGACTTGTTTTCTGTGAATGTACACCACATTGTAACCTTCTCCCACTCCTGCTCCCTCCCTCTCCCTCTCTCTCTCTCTCTCTCTCTCTCTCTCTCACTCTATCTCCTGCCTATGGGTGACTCAGGTTGGAGGTTGTTGAAGTTGTGTTGGTTACTAATTGACCGGGACATTTTAGTAATCATTAAAGGGACAGGTACTAACCTGTTTTAATATGATGCATGCTCACCAGAGAGTTCCTAAGCCAGCACAATGCTGTGGTTTTGTTCTCAGTCTTGAATGATCTGAATAATACCTTCTGCTTGTTCAGAACATACATTATAGATGTATCTACTTTGGGTCAAAGCAGAGGAGAACAAACCAACAAAATTATAGACCAGGTTGTTGGAATAAGAGTACAAGGTGCATTTGTAAAAATACTCAACTCTGATGAGTGAATGGCCACTTTTGAGCAATCGCTTTCCCCCACTTACATTTTTTTCTGTGACATCTATTTCCAAGTTGAAATATTTCCTAAGATCGTGTAGTTTCGGGTGACCTGTTTTCGGCAAAAATGCTAAGACCCATTAAAAGAAACCAAAAATAACTGCTGTTTGCACACATTAAAATCAGGTAAAAATAAATAAAAACAATACAACAGAATACAATTTAATATTTTCTTAATAGCAAAGAGGTTTACTTCAAAACCTTCATCTTAAACTTCACTTAATTTGTTTTCAACAATTTCCCGTTTGTAATAACATGCAAACAATAATACTAAGGGGAAAGACCACAGGTCTTTGTTCATCATTTTTATGCAGCTGCCTACTATTCTATGCTATTACTGTTATACTTACTACACAATTCACACTAGAAATAGAAGTTTCAATTTCAGTCAGCTAAATTATATTGGAATCTCTCATTATGTTACTTTAACTGCTTTGCATTTCTTTATTAATTGAATGTGTGCCTTCTTGAACATTTGCATTTTAAGCATACCATCTTGTAATACCAGCCTGCAATATTGCTCTTTCAAATGTCCATCCTAATTTTGGCTCCATACTCTTTGTTGCTTGAACAGAATCTTGTAATGCATATCCTGTTTTATAAATTTGACAATCTACCTACTGCCTCTAAGCATGCGGTGACATTAATGTTTTGGATCACAACCCTACCTAATTTTAGAGTAACAAATCGGAAAAAAAAACAAAAAACAAAAAAACACCCACAGTAGCTCTATAATTAAATCCAAATTGCTCATATTTTGTATTTTTGAAAGACCAGCAAAGGTCATGCATTTACAATCTTGAGCACTGCAGGTGAATAAAGGAAGTGCTTCGAGTCATGAGTCATGTAAGTGAAAGCTTCATATGGCTGTACAATTAAATGTAGCAAATGCCAGTAGGAAGCGAAAATGTATTCACTCAGGAAGAGGCTGTTTTTTCAGGCTTAACCCCAACATTTCTTTCTAAAACTGCACCAGTTCAAGTTTGTATGTACCTGCCAGTTTAAATGCTCAGTTTTCTCTGAGCTTAAGGGAGTAACACAATGCACCTTAATACACTGAAGTCAATGTACTAATTAAGGGAAAGACTGCTGTATTTAGTACTTCTGTTATTCAATACTGATGGTGCTTTGTACAAGTGGCCTTGGAGCTCTAGGCCTTAAAGGTAAAGTCTATGTCACCTGGATATTTAGTTTCTTTCATTTACTTGTTGCATGTGTTAGTATGAGAGAGGTTTAATTCTTGTGTCCTGTACTCCACAAATATCTCAATACTCAATACAAGTATTGAGTGAATAATAATAATAAATATGTAAAATGCATTTAATTTGATTGCATTAGGTACATTTCAATTTAGGGAATGCTGAGTTTGAAAATTTCTGAAAGTGAAAATAAGAGAGATAATAATAGAAATACTGTTAATGATCAGACAGCAGAGGTTTAAAGTAATATTGTTGTGCATCCCTGCTATGTAATCAGACAAAACAGGAAAATGGCAAACAGTTAATTAACAAATTAACAAATCAATTTAACAAATCAAATACCACATTTTTAACAAAGCATACATTCTTTAGTAGTGGTTAATTGCAGGAGAAAACGACTCATCTGTTAACAAAGGTATTAATAACTTTTAATTGGATCTCCTGATCAAAACTGAAAAAAACTAAAACAATAAATTAATATATAAAAATACTTTTACTGTCCATAGTGCAATTGTGTAATATTTCTTTGTTCACCCTATATTGAAATACTATAGTCAAATTATGTCTTATCTGTTTAACTGTAGAAAGTATTTTCACCCCTTTATTTTTGGAAGCTTATCTGTATTCATGCTGAAGATACAGATGTCCAAACAAGCTTCACAGTAACACGGAGCTGCTGTTATGTCTTTAAACGGTCTTTAGGCTTTAAAACGGTTTACTTGTCTATAATGAGACATTCAGCTACATTACTCAGTGCTACAATGTTGAATACAATCTCCAGCAAACACTAACGTTTTCAACTTCCAATGACAACGTGTTTCTGTCCTGTTGGGATTAAACACCACATACCAGTTTGCCAGGAGAAAACGTGACAGAATCATCAGACTGATAATAGTTAACACAATGACTATGAAATTAAAAACTAATTCCAACCGACGGATAATTAAAACAGAAGCTTCAATTCAAATACGCAAAACATGAAAGCGTTACCAAAAAAACAAAACACACACACACATGCACATGCACACACACACACACACACACATAAAACCCTGATGAGATTGGATAGTCTCTTTATGTGAGAAAACTGTTTACTGAAGACATTGCCAGACTCTGTACTAATTATCCAACAGTAAAAATAGGAACATGTGACTTGCATTGCTCTAGAATGCTTTAAGCAATTAGTTTAGATGGCTGAGTAATTGGTGCTCGGGTTGAGCTGGAGGTTGTATCAGCTGCAGAATGCGAACATTTAACTATTTAGTTCATTCATTGCACCAAGTTTTATACAGAATCAGTGTTCAATGAACTTTGAAAAGATTATCACTGATAAATACATATAGTTTAATGAACAATATATTATTGATTAATATACAAACTGGAGAATATCTGTTTCAAATGAAGGGACTGAATGCTGTATTCATAGTGGTCACCTAATAATAGCTTAATCTAATTTAGAAACACAATTAGTATTGTCTGTGTGGTGATGTGTTTATGGACAGTAACACTGAAACCTGAATTCCAGAGTCCAGACTTCACTACTATCAAATTAAACCTGAAATGGAGCGTCTCAGTGGAAGCACCTGAGGGGCATTTTTGGCAAGCCAAGCTCACGAGAAACACAGAGAAAAAGGCAGGAATTGTATGTTCACATAAGAATGTAGAACAATATTTGATAAACAGGCATAACCTTGCTCTCAAAAGATAATATATACAGCTCTGGAAAAAATTAAGAGACCACTGCAAAATGATCAGTTTCTCTGGTTTTACTTTTTATAGGTATGTGTTTGGGTAAAATGAACATTTTTATAAACTACTGACAACATTTCTCCCAAATTCCAAAGAAAACTATTGTCATTTAGAGCATTTATTTGTAGAAAACTGATCAAAATAACAAAAAAGATGCAGTGTTGTCAGACCTCGAATAATGCAAGAAAATGAGTTCATATTCATATTTAAACACAATACTAATGTTTTAATTTAGGAAGAGTACAGAAATCAATATTTGGTGGAATAACCCTGATTTTCAATAACAGCTTTCATGCGTCTTGGCATGCTCTCCACCAGTCTTTCACATTGATGTTGGGTGAATTTATGCCACTCCTGGTGCAACAATTCAAGCAGCTCGGCTTTGTTTGATGGCTTGTGACCATCCATCTTCCTCTTGATCACAGTCCAGAGGTTTTCAATCGGGTTCAGGTCTGGAGATTGGGCTGGCCATGACAAGGTCTTGATCTGGTGGTCCTCCATCCACACCTTGATTGACCTGGCTGTGTGGCAAGGAACATTGTCCTGCTGGAAAAAACAATCCTCAGAGTTGAGGAACATTGTCAGAGCAGAAGGAAGCAAGTTTTCTTCCAGGACAACCTTGTACATGGCTTGATTCATGCGTCCTTCACAAAGACAAATCTGTCCCGATTCCGGCCTTGCTGAAGCACCCCCAGATCATCACCGATCCTCCACCAAATCTCACAGTGGGTGCAAGACACTGTGGCTTGTAGGCCTCTGTCTAACCATTAGATGACCAGGTGTTGGGCAAAGCTGAAAATTGGACTCATCAGAGAAGATGACCTTAGTCCAGTCCTCTACGGTCCAATCCTTATGGTCTTTTGCAAACCTCAGCCTGGCTCTTCTTTGCTTCTCATTGATGAAGGGCTTTTTTCTAGCTTTGCATGACTTCAGCCCTGCCCCTAGGAGCCTGTTTCGAACCGTCCTCACCATGCACTTCACCCCAGCTGCCGTTTGCTATTAGTTTTGTAGGTCACTTTGTCATCCTATGGTTGTTGAGTATCATTCGAATGAGTTGGCAGTCATCCCAGTCAGTGGAGAGTCATTTTCGCCCTCTGCCGGTCTGTAGCTTTGTTGTCCCCAATGTCTGCTGCTTGACCTTGTTCTTATGAACCGCCACCTTTTAAGGATGGAAGCAAACCGACGCTCACTGTATCCTCAGCCAGAATTTAACCCTTCTTTTCCTCACTCAAAACGTTCCTTTTTAACTCTTTTGGCATGGTCAATTGTTATTTATTGATTCCAATTACTTTTGAGGTACTACTAGCACTGTTTTTGCCATTCAGCTGGTCCTAGTGCAAAAAGATAATGATGACCACACCAGTGGGTTTTATACTTTTCCTCGTTAAATAAGATTTGGTTCAGGTGATCACCTAATCAGTAGCTCATTCAGTAGAATGAGGTGTGCCTGTGTTGGAATTCAACAGACACTGGAATGGAATGGCTGCCATACATGTCGAGATGCGGATTTAAGAAAAATTGCAGTGGTCTCTTAATTTTTTCCAGAGCTGTATATATGTAATCCACACAGTACGCCCACAGTCAACCTATAATATATTCTTTCATGTTGTAAGTTTGCATTTACTCTCCACTGCTGTAGCGCATTACCAGTTTTCAACACACAAACCCCTGGATAGCACACTGACATCAGATGAATTGATTGCTCTGAATCAAAACAGCCACACGAAGCAGAAATAAAAAGACAATTTAGGATACACAGCATTTAGATCTTGTTAGCATTTACAACCGAGAAAAAAGCTTCTTGAAAGATGTCCCTAATGGCGCCGTGGAGTGTGGCGGCAATACAAACTAGCACAATGCTTTGATGCCCACTGTTGTCCACAGACTACAGAACGAGTGCATTGCACCATTTATACACAATCACCTCTGAGAACTTGTTGTAGAAGCTGCCATAGTTATTACAGCAAATAACAAGCAGCAAAGAAACAGCATCAGATAATAATGTCACACATGCAAAATAGGATATAAAACAAATATGAAATTGAATAACAGGAAACGGGAGATTCCATTAACTGTACTTCGGTGGGCTAAAAGGGTTCCTTCATCTCAATTTGATATCATAGGCTCCTTCAGCATTATTCTAAAGCAAGCCGGAGAGGAAATGATAACGTGGTAGATAAAGTGATTATGTAATATAGTTTTCTGGTCAGGCACATTCTGCATTAGTCTATATATACTGCTGTTAATGGCTCATTAGCAGTCCTTGTTTTACTGAATTCTGAGCACGACTGATCACAATATTCATTTAACTTGCTTGTCAGACCTTCTGGGTCTCTGTTACTGCTCTGACCTTGCCTGCTTCTTATCAATCTCAGATTCATGAAAAAGCTAGCGGGTTTGAGTCCTCTGTGACACAGCTTTCTATTGGACTGCAACAATGATCAATTTTCAGACCAATACCATTCAATATTTGTATACTTGCTAGGGGTGGAAAGATACAAACATGGTGACATTCACGTCTATTGCTAAACAGACAATAACCAGCTCTTTGAAAGGATCTTCATTTCAGCACCCCAAATTGTATTAATAACATTATACAGTAGATACAATCTCATTTCCTCCAGGTCAGCTCACTAAGGCTATGTTGTTTGGTTCAAAGAAAATTGTATCTACAGTTTCTCTCAAATCCTGGAATTGACTTAATTCCTTGGGCTACACTTGAGGACTTGGAAGCCCTGTTTGACTCTGAATGAAGTTCTCACATGCATAACAAGATTCATCAAGGCTGATGGTTGATCAGTTGAAATTGTGGTCCATATGTTTTATATTGAATAGGCTATCGCAAGCAATTACGCTATTGAAGCATAACCAAAATACGGCGGGTCCAAAATACAGTCAAATGGACCAGTCAAATACTCCCACTAACAAATACTCTCCATGGGACTCGGCCATCTTATTCAGAGGCCTGATTTCTGAATACGCTGCCCCTTCCCCACCCAGCAAGCTCTCCTTTCCGAAGATGGACATCCACACTTTATTTGAAGGCAGTGAGAGGACAACATTTAAGGAACAAAGCTCCAACAATGAAAGACCTGAAACCTTCTCAATTCATAAATCTTCTGACCACGAGGTGTCACACTAGCATTTCAGACATTTACAGCTCTGGAAAAAATTAAGAGACCACTTAACACTGATTTCTGATCTTGGAGTTGTCTCTTTATTTTTTTCACGAGCTGTATATTATATTGGAGTATGCCACTCTAGCTTTACCAGAACTGATTTCCTCCTCTTACCTTTCTTTCGGACCACCTCTTCTGACTCCGGCTTCCGGCTCACTGACACCACCTTCATGAGGAGATGATTCCCGCCTTGTCGGATGAGAGAGACCACCTGTTTGTGGCCAACCTTAACCACATTCACTCCATTCACCTAGAAGACACAATGGTGAAGCCCGGCAATGAGAAGAAGAGGCCCCAGCGATAAAAGAAGGCTCCATTCAACAAGGTCTGCGTTTAGATCTCAGGGGGTGAAGCGAAAACGGAAAGCCCGGCCGGAAGCTAAATACCCAGCCCTGCGCCTGAAGTCGATCATTTATACACCATAGAAAGAGCAGCCTGCAGTGCAGTACAGCGCTGGTAGAGCACGAGCAGCGATGAGAACACAGAGATGATGCCCCACAGAAAGATGAAGTATGTTGTGATTTTTGTAGGGAGAGTGACATAATCAGGTCAGACGTGAAGTATTTTTAGCTCCTCAGAAGAGGCTGCCAAAGAAAATGGAGATGGAACGAGGGGTACAAGTAATCAATCTGCCCGCCAAACAGTGCCGGCCACTATATTTGTTAAAACCCCACTGGATGTCAGTTTCCAAAATTAATTTTGCACAGGTCTTTCAAATCCCCGCACTGCGATTCGTCATGCTTCTCAGTATCTGAAAGAGCAGAAATTACATCACAGAGACGGGTAAAAAAAGGTAGTAGGTGTCTCTTGGATGTTTTTTTTACAACAAGCCGAGTAACTATATTATGCAGCTATATGCTCTCCAGCTATACTTGATTACAGAAAAGGAGGCAATTATTTTGGGCAAATGCTTCTAGGTTTTGTTGCATGCCCAGAATTCCGTGTTTTCCTTAATAAGAATCATTTTCATTTCAGCTATCAACTGAAACCACTCTCCCCATATGTATTCTTGATCCCCTGCATCTTTCACCTCTGACCAACACATATGTAATTTCTCCTTCACGTTTGTACCATTTGCTCTTGACCTTAATCCGACTTAATTTAAACTTAATCCAATGACTACATTGTCCCCATCCTTTAAATCCTGTACATTTGTTCTCTCTTTACATAAAGAACAAATAAGACACAGAAAGGTGCCCCTTGGAATTAACAGGTGCACAACAGCAAGTCACGGGCAGAATCTCTTATGCATGTCGTTTGTGCCGCTGCTGTGATCTATTTTTTGCCTGCGATACTTTTAAGCCACAAAACTCCACCACGGCCAATTAGATTTGGTTTTGATCTAAAGTTAATTCATTTCTGAGCTTTAATAGCTGGTGACAATTTGATATTCTAAGGTTTGATACAGTGGGGTCTGAAAGAGGCAGTTAAATCAGAAAATGCATCTTATTGACTTTTGTTATATATATTTTTTCATTATTATTATTATTTTTTTTCAACCGTGCTGCTTGCACAGGGACAAATCCACCCACACAAGTGAGACCTGGTTGTTGTTGCAGTGTCACTGTGAATCACAGTATGTCCTATATTGTAGCACTTATATACTAATGAGGTTGTTCCTGCACAGGTGTACCCTTCCAAAGAATGAATGTCATCTACTCAATTTGACTTTCATAAAATTACCAATTTCCATGTTACTTGCTTTGTAAAATAACTCTGAATGCAGAAAATAAAATAATAATAAAATGGTCCTTAAATTATGATAGGGGCAACAACATGCTAAAGAACCTTTGTAACTGATTCGGTGATTGTGATTCACTTACACCAATTTTACAGACGTTACAAATACCTAGACATCACAAATGGAGACCAAGAAATTCACACTTGGTTTGAAGGCTTTTAACAAACACATAACAGACAATGTGTAAAATGGGGATTCGTGTAGTTATTTCCTAAGATCACACAGAATGTTGTCATGGTGATGTGTCTTGTGGTGCTGAGGTAGGGTGTCTTGTGTGTAATTGTATGCTTGTGAAGGAAGAGTATCAGGCTACAAAATACAGAGTACGCGAGTTTAAAAAAAGAACGCAATGATTAATGCAATACAAGAACCTTTTTTTTTTTTTTAACTAATAATACACTGAAAACACTGCCATTATCAATCTCACTGGCATGGCTATGGATCAATGGGCACAGCACATAATATTAATTGTCCTATTTCATGTTGCAAAGAAATGTATTGTATTCATTGGATACAAAATGAAGTAATAGTAACCAAACCTGCAATTAACCCTTAATCTCCCTGAAAATATGCCAACAGGAAAGGGCAAATTAGTTGCCGTAACAAATGGCAACTGCATAATTAGTAGACTTGATACTGTCCCTAGAACAATCAAGTTCTCAGTTATGAATTAGTCAACATAAATACTAAAATATTATTATTTATAAAGTAAAAAATACATATATGTTCAGTGTGCATTAACTGTTACTTATTCTAATATATCAGACTCCTTAAATACTGAATTATGTTTAAAATATTAAAAAGAAAAAGATAAATATAAGAATCTCTTCCCCAGTCCTGAGGATTGTCCAGAGCTTTGGTAAAAATACTGTGGAAAGCATGCTTGCGTAACGGCTCTGTATCAAGAGCAGCTCAGTGGGGTAATGGGGAAAGGATGCCTGGAATAAATCATTGTCATATAGTTACACTTCTCATTGTGACGGAGTGACTGAAGCAATTTATTACTCTTAAGGAGCAATGAGAGATAAATGCTCTGTGCTGCTTAATCTGCTTAATGATTTGTAAAAAGTCATATTTGAATAATAAGTGCCTGGGGGGGGGGGCTGAATCGTTTAAGTTTCTCTGAATAGCTTTATTTTCAAATTTCCCCTTTGACACTTTGTAAATTGACAGATATCACTTTAAATGGAAAGGAAGCTTTTAAAAACTTGATTACTGCGAGATGAAATCCCGGTCCTTTCCTATCCATATAATCTCTCAGTACAACTCTGTGATACTCAATGAGAAAGTGATATGAATTGGATAACCTATTTAACAAAAGCTACTTTCTATGCCTGCATGTATTTATTTATATTAAATAAATAAAGAATTATAATAAATCTTTCAATAAAGACATAGTGGACTGCTGCTCTGTATACTCATAGCTCAGTAAAGAAAAAAGTTAATTTAAATAAATTGAAGAAACTTATAGGGTTTGATCCTTCAAGTATTTTGATTTGAATACAGACATAGTTAATGACTAGGAGAATGTTTCCTTTTTAATAAGTATTATTGGTATTTTTAATAAACATACTGCAGTTGTACAGGAAGGAAGCAATCTATTGTCCACAAGCACTTTCATTGTAACAATGTTTTTATTTCAAACAAATCTTCAAATCTAAAGCCATCAAGAGTGACTAGTTGCTTTGCCACTGCATTCATAAGACAATGATTTTAAGTCATTATGGTACAAATGCTAATAAGGTTACATTTGAACATGAATGATAAGAGATTTAATGGCAGGCTTCAAATGCACAAAATCAACCACATCCTCCAGCCTACATAATAACACACAAGCGTAGATACGTACAATTTGACAGTTTCTGCTGCACAGCATACCGTGTCTCAGAATCAGTGGAACTGCAATATTGATGCTATAAAAACCCAAACTCAGAGGACAAGGGTGTCTTAATACTGATCCTAAACTGTTGGACTCCAGCAGGTTTTATAGGGAATTTTATATATCGGTTTATAAAGACCATTAATATGGTGTTCTGGTAAATTCAATACATTAGAGGTAATTTGCAACAGGTGCTTGAATATGCTTAAGTCTTCAAGGACTACTCGCTTGTGTTCCTAGTCCTTTAGAAGCTGATGATCTGAGGGTGACCTATAAAATGAACTTGACAAGGGGCTCTCCAGGACTAGAGTTGGACACCATTGTAAAAGGGGGAACAATGCTATGATGGAGGTGGGCATTTGTCCTTACCTCAATGAGAAAGTCTCCTGTCCTGAGTCCTGCCCTCCAGGCCACCCCCTCCACGTCCACAGACTCCAGGTACTGTAGAGCCGGAAAGGCGGGCGTTGGGGTAAACTCCTCGATGGGCGTCTCCGCTGGGGAGGGAGCAAACAACACACACACACACATGTCACCTGGTCCCTCTGCAGACACCTTCCCATCCCACCTTCTCGCTTCACAAAACCACACTTTTGGACCAGAATGAAAATTGAGGAATAGTGATATATAGCCGCCCATTAAAATCCAAGGACTGAAATATATCGGACTTAGACTTTAACAATCTTGTGGGCCTGCATTTTCAGTGACATTGAAACAACTGAAATTGGCCTGCCTGGTTCTTACTCAGTAAATTCCTTTAAAGAGTAAATCTGTTTGGCTGCCTTCTTCTATTCTGACTTCCATGACTTCCAGTCATGTTGATGAAGCGTGCATTCAGATAAGTTGGGTTTAAATGCAGAAATACCAAATCCTATTAATAATGCAGCTTTAGATCACTGCAGGCAGAAACACACAAATGGAGTAGGAGGCCAACAGGACAGAAGGAGATGTAAACGTGTTCTGCAGCTCGGCAAATCTGTTTGACACTCAGCGTCTCAGACATGATTTCTCAAGTGATCCTGCTTTGCACCAAGAATTCTGTTTGATTATCTCAAGAAACTGATGGCAAAAGCTTAGACCAGAACAACGTGTTCCCAAGAGGTTACTGGACTTCTCAGCTCAGCCGGGAGGCATACTTATTTAAATCTTTATTTAATTTTTGTGGCAGGCAGTTTGCAGACCTGTGTGGGAGAGAGTGTGGGAAAGAAATAGGCTATCGTAAGCCAATCACGGCCCCAGGTTAGGATTGACTTTCTCAAAAGTCAAATCCCGAGAAATGCCTTTACAAAATGGACATCTTGTTTTCCTCAGAATCTTTGCAGTAAATGGTCAAAAGCCTTGACTTTATAACGATCAAAGCACAGCATTTTTTTTTTTCAACATGCATTTCACACATTATGCTTTAATGGATCAACTTAAAAACCAAAATGTATTTAATTAACTTCCTTACATGAATTGAAGACAGCTTAATTAATTAGTCCATTCCAGTATAATGACGAAACATTAAGTTACCCTCTATACGTCAACAAAGCCCAATAGGAACAGCCACGTAAGCTGTTTGAAGCTTTTACATAATTACTACACTGATAAAACAAAAACAATCCCTTTCAGCACAACTGAAATTTCTGAATACTGTAGTAACATAGATACAAGCTATGGATTTTTACCATCATGGGTAAGAGTTAGCCAGTTCCAATGCATGCACTGTATGTTTATAAGGGCAGAGTACAATGCCTATAACTTAATATAAACATACAGAAAATATCAGCATGCCTAACTTACGCAACAGGATATAGAACGACTAGGAAATAAATCTTACATTAAACAGCTCCCAAAGTATGAGCTCGATTATTACCTTCTTACCTGTAGTACAGAATCAACTGACATGAACTGAAACAATAGAGAGAACCATCTGGTTGGGAGTGATATGGTAATGGGGGCTGTGTTTCAGGCTCATGTGTCTGACTGAGTTCTCAGCAGGTTTTTAGAGCCGTGGTGCCACTGGAGGTCAAAGTCTGGCCCCCAGAACTACAATCAGCATGTTAGCCCTGAGCCTCAGTACAGTTCCTGCTATTACAGTTCCTGCAGTCTGCTATTGCATAACCTGGGTACACGCGCGTCCTCCCAGCAGAGGCTTGTGTCATCCTGTGATACAACAGTATTTCAGGGGGTCTCCCATCAAGATAGATGAAAGTCATCGGTTGATTGTACAAATACAATACTTCATTCAATATTATTAATTTCAATTTCACTTAACGATTCCGAGATGTTCGTCATTGTTCTGACAAAAAAAGCAGATCATGAACTGTTTTAGCTTTCTCAGTATCAGTATGCTGCAGAGTGTGGACACTACCCATAGTTCCATAGTTTGATTAACATTAAGTAAGGATAATTAATTGCCAATGTTCCATGTGAATAAACTCACCTGGTTATTATCAGGGTACAGATGATGACTAGGCAACCATGGCAACTATCATGTACACACCCCTTTCAACACCAGTAGTGATAACTGCTATATTAGGGGACAAAATACTGCTATTCATAAAACGTGAACTGTCACGGCTCATAATAATTCACGAAACATTATACACTAATCCTACAAACTTAAAAAGTATTTAGAAATTGTGATTTTTTACAATTTCAAATCTGTTGTTCATCAAAAATGAATGGCTGCTGAGGTGAACAGCTTATTACATGCATTTCTGCTCAACGGTCATTGTCAAATTACATTTGCAGATTTAAAAAGCTTAAGCAAATATGATTCTGATATTTTGGAATGTGATAAAATACATTTACACAGTGTAAATCATGTATGTCCTGTGGACCAGACGTGTCTCTCGCAGACCCATGGAATAGTCACTCAGCTGCTTGGCTAATACCCTCATACTAGACATTTTGACATATATATATATATATATATATATATATATTATTTATATTAATTACGTGTGTTTTAAACATACATTACTCACACGTTAAGTTTAATTAGAAACACATTGTTTTTCATGTTGGGGAATGAGGGGATCAATGTATGCGGCAAGCCAAAAGGGACAGGTTTACTGAAGTGGCCCTCCACAATATTTTAGTGGGGAACAGTGCCTTACAGGGTTATTTTATTTGTGGCCTTATTAGCTATGAATTAGTTAGTGAATTCCAGTTAAACATTATTTGAGAGCAGGTATAGACATACCTGCTGGCACTGATGTGTGTGTGAGTGTAAAAATGAAAACTAAGATTTCCTTTCCTGATAATATCACCAAGAGCTTTCAAGTACACACTAGAATCTCATTCAGAATGAACGTTACCCAAGGAGACGCATCGCTGGGGATAAAACAAACAGGAAGGGAACCAGTTCAAAGCTTTCCAAATTAAGACTGCAGACCTTAAAAATATCTCATGATGTATATTTCCAAATGCTGCTATGATATATAAAACACATACACAGAAAAACACACACACAAGAAGAAGAGAAAAAAAAAACTAACAAGAAAAGGCAGTATGCAGGAGTCTATAGGAGCCATAGGAAGATAATTGAAGGCTCTCAGTAAAGCAGTGTTATGATCTTGGTACATTATTGTTCATACCAGATGTAGACAACTACAGTCCCCAAGGCCTGGGGTCTCATTTCACTGTGGTATTAAATGCTTAATTGAAGGGACTATTAAAATAAGAAGTCAAATCACCCTTTTTTATTCCGGTCTTAATCAGTTGATAATTAAAAGGTATCTATAAAACCATCAGGAACCCATGCATTAATTCCCTTTAAACATGTTCTAAATACCAACACAGAATCTCTTACAAGATTCCTTTCTGCCATTTCACTTAATTGGTAAATGGATTGCATGCAAATGGATGCAGCCCAGGTAATGCATTATTATCACATCATTACTGCATTTTGCAACAGGGCTATATGGGATTGCTCTGAATTGCTATATGGGTTGTGCTCACATCAGGCAGCTGAGAGAGCCAGAATAAACACTGAAATTGAAAGTAGTGGAAAAGCAGTGGAGACAGCTGAACCCCAACATGACATGAAACAGTGAGTTGTTAAAAACTGTATATTTGTATTCTGTCAGCTTACACATTTGCAAACACCTGGACAATTTTAAAAACAAGGAAATGAGAAACAAATACAAAACCAAAAAATAATGCATTATTCTGATATTAGTTCTAATAATTCATAGACCGCATTTTGTATTCTCCTGTAAGTGTTTAAATAATAGTACATATTAGCATAACAGAAGTGTAGGTTTATTAAGTGACCACTTCCTCCACATCCAGATTCCCATCAGCCCTTGCAACATTCTAGGGCTTCTGTTCAATAATAGTCCAATAATGGTACTGATCGCATACAATTCCCATTGATACACATGTAATCCTAGTCCCTGCAATCCATTGCACAGAAAAGCATTTTACAGAGAATAATTGATCAGTAGTACACAAGTTCGCAGTTCCTAAAACTTTTAACAGAAAAAATGTCTGGATTGGGATTTACATTCCTCAGACTTTCTGTATTAATATTTAATATAAGTGACCTATTTGATTATGGATTGAAAATGCTAGTGTTCTGCCTTGCTATAGTTAGAAACTAGAGTTATAAGAATTTATATAATGCATTATCAATTGTAACTATCATTTCCACCCCCCACCATTCACATATTCAGGTGTTTTTATTTGTGTGTGCTTAGTAAACACACTTCAAACTTTCCTATGTAGAATGCTAAAAGGGTGCCCTAATTGTTTTTGCAACCTCACAATGTCAAATTACACAAAACCTAAAGCTTTTGAACTTGTAGCATTCTGGTCAGTTCCCTACAATAGAGGACGATATGTTGGAATTGTTTAAAGGTGTTTCAGAAAAGTGGGCCAACAAGAGGCATATTTAAGTACCAGTTGTAGTAAACACAAATAATTTTAATTTCAGAAGCTGAACTGAATGTCACTGGAATCTATTAACTTTAAAGGACACCTAATGCTTCATAGTGGATGCTTTTACAGATCCATAGAAGCAGGGTAAATAAAAACAAATCAATGTCATTATTGTAATGAAACTTATGCATGTGGTTAGGTTTAGTCTTTTATTATTTTTCTTTAGGGTTTGATCACTAGTAGAATTGGTTCCAGTTTGGACTAGTTTATAAATGCCTGTATGTGGGCAATGTGGCCCAACTGAGTCACCTAGTTAAGAGCCAGGCCTTATTAGAGGGTGGTTGGGACCAGGATGGAGTTGGGTGTGCAAAAGGCTTGAGTGGAAGATCTCATGGTGGCTGCTGGCACTAAAACGCACTGCAGCCATTTCCTGCAACATCATTCTTCACCTATACCCTGTTGATTGTAGTGTTGCAGAGAATAATCTAATGCAACTTAATTTTCTTCCACTACAATGATTGCTTTTATCATCTGCCTACTTTTTAAGCGCTTTAACGCTTTGGAAAAGGTGTATCACTCATCCTCTTCACTTATCTAAATCTTCAAAAAATGCGAACAGCCATTACTGTCTCGAGCAGCCGGTATATTTTAAAATCCTAGTAAGTGTGGTCTTCTGTTACTATAGTTACCAGAGCAGAAAGCATGATGCGCCGTGTTTAAGAGGGACATAAAGAAAATAGATATACTGTAGTGAATCTAAGTGCAAATGAACTGCTTAAATAGATAAGGATCGTTCCTAAAATGATCATGAATCTGAGTATTTCCTGGTACAAGCACAAGGGGGATTTTGCTCAAATAAAAATGCTGGAATGGTTGAGTGGGGACAGGTGTACAAAGACTACAGCCATACCTCTGTGACAGCATTGGAAGGCAGTGAAGCCACGTCACCGCAAACCACTGCTGGAGTAGAGATATGTTCCCACAGTCAATGGAACACAAAGGTTTCCTTTATCTCTTCATTATAAATAGCCAGCAATGATCACATATTTCTGTGTGTGTGTGATTAAATGTACTTAAAATAAAACAATCTTTGCTTGCAGTTTTTACTTTGTGTGAGGTTCCTTCTAAGAGTCTTATGCACAGCAATATATCATGAACACAACATGCAGCCACATAGCAGATTTACCGCTTCCACATGACTGCAGTGCCCTGAGAAGCAACAGAGGACTATCAACATGGCAGTTTAAACTGCACTCCACGTGCTAGTTTCAATGCTTTATGTAAAGTCAATCTCCTACTGTAAACAAATATGTCCTGGAATAACAGGATCCCATTGTGAAGTGAGCCCTGTCAGCTGAAATGGTAAGATCACACGTTTCCTGTCAGAAACAATTATTCATTCTACCTTATTCCCATGGAAATTAAATAATAACGGGAGTTGAAGATAATTAAACAGCAGGAAGATATAAACATGTAATGTATGTTTTCACTTGACAGAAATAAAAACTGGTAAACAAAGAAGAAGGGAACTTGGGGGATGATATTTAAATTAGCCACTGTAATATGCTGTGGCAGAACAACTTCAAACAAATGTGGTTTCAATGCACTGAAAGCAATACTGTCACTAGGAAGTGTAGATTTTTCTAGCTGTTACTAAAATGTCAGTTTTGGGGGAATTAATTCATGAAGAATTTATTGGCTCATTGACTTTTTAAATTTAAAAGGGGACAAACACCCCAAAACATTAAACCAAACCAAACAAAACAAGCTCTTCAAAAAGGGACCAGACGAGACAAGGTATGTCTATATCCCCATGTCTTGGTATCTACTGCCAGTGGATAGTCAAAGGACAGGCTAGATGTACAACTAACTGTCCCATTCCCTCAAAACATGTATGGTACGATATTTGAAATAGTGATAAAGCTATTGAACATTTTAAAATGAAATGTGTGTTTCTGTTTAAAAGTGTGTGGTTTTCAAAATCCTTGTGGAAATGCAATTCACTTTGTCCTAGTCTAGGGCCATTTAATTTTCCCAACATGTGCCCATGCTTTGTCACTTCACATAAAGCCTCCATGGAAACTGGGCCTTTGTCAAGTGGAACTGTTCAATGGGACCAAGTCTATATGCAGTAATTGGTCGCGCTGTTCTGCGTTGACAGCTTAACGCAAGCCATTGCCATTCATTCAGCTCACAACATTGCACCATTCAGTTGTGTTTACATTTGAACTTTGTCCGACTCATTAAAATAAAAAATAAAGCCTTTTATGTAGGGTAGTAGTATATTATAGTAGAACAATGACATTTATTAATGCCTCTTTCATATCATATTTTTTAATTGTGTGTATCATTTATAGATGCAGGAAATTAACATTGTTCATGCTTGAGCAAATATACAGCAATGATTCTTAAGATAGACTTAAATAGCCTAAATAAGATTCCAACCAGTTTTTTACTTTCTGAAAAGTCTCAACCTCAAAATATTACCCTGACAGTAGTTAAAATCAATAATGAACTGAAAGAGTTAAAGACAACGTTAGATGTCCAGTGTAAACTGTAAGGGAATTCTGTTTTAATTACAAGACAAACAATCAATCAGTCCATCGACAAGAGCCAACCAAAATAAATTATTGTTCTACATATTAGTAAAGACACGTTGTGTCACATCATCTGCTGCCTCTCATTTCTATTGATCTGTTCATTTGTTTTTTCCCAACTATTTAATCCAGACTTTCACAGTGCCAATCACTACATCTATCCATCATTCTGTCAGAGAATTGCATAAGATGGATATTTGTGTTGCTTATTGACAGATGATCTGCTATACACAGAGATGAACACATGATCCAATGAAAAATACATTTCATGCACAACATTTCGTTTTTTGTGTACAAAGCGAATCACACATGTTTCATATTTTGTTGTATTAAATGTGTATTTCGTGCACAAAAGCACTTATGTATGACACAAACGGCGCCCCATATTATGGCCAGCATAGATAAATCAATATGTTTATGAGGGAAAGTCACCTTCTTACTTATGTTTTCTTCTATGCATCACTTCTACATAGCTTCATTTTTCAGGAGCTCAAGCCTGAATGATTTATAAAAAAGCAAATGTATTTCAAGTAACTACTAGCTACTGAGTAATGTCAACACATATTTCAAAGCCTGTCATCTTCTCTGGGAATCATGATGGACCACGTGTCTTAGCACTTGAGATTGGAAAATTAGTTTCTTAGCAAACACACTTCATGACATTTGTGCAATAGGGTATGTAAACAAATGAGGAATATTTTTAAACTAAACAAAGTATGGTGAGAAAGCTTTAGTGATAAGAGGGCCAGCTGATTTGCCCAACAGCTTAGATACATTTAGCACTGCCAATTTCTTCTTATGAAAGCTAAATTATATAAATTAAGAACAATCAATTCCTCTTTTATACCCATCAATTTGGAAAAGCCATTACAAAGACATGCTCAGAAGTGTTTAATCTCTTTCTTTTTCATGCTGTAAGCCACAATCACAAACAGCAGGTCTTTGTGTTAGGTGGAGGACCAGCAGTCATTACTGATAATGTGCAGACTTGCAGATCAAGTGTCTGTGACTAGGAGTCCTCAATGACAGCCTCTGACAAAACAGCAGGGCTCCAACATAAAAACTGCACATTGGATACCTCTAACGATTAAAGTGCAACTACACCTCAGGTATGTTTCTAATGAGACACTTCAATGTCATTTCCTGTGGATTACACCTTTTGAAAGTTTACCACAGAAAATATGCACATGATTTTGGCAGCTTTCTGAGCCTTTTCTATGATTTCACTTTGCTTCCTTAAACTAAACTTTGGGTCTAACATGGTCTACAACAGTAAATGTTCATACGGGTAACTTTAGGGAATAATTTCACTATTAGGGACTTGGCAATGTCGATTTAAATCCGTTTCTATTCTCCAGGTGAGAAGACACAGTCTGTCACTAATGTGTCCAGAGCTGATGATCCCTCAACTGACTGCTACCCATGGTCCCTTGGTGCTGATTGGCTGGTTGGTTGGCACCCCTGAGAGCACCCCACCGCAGACAGCTGGTGTCACAGTCGGGATTTGAACAGACAACCTGCAGGCTTTACGGCCAAATTCACTCTAGGGTGCCGGCTTCTACCAGATGAGCCTATTTAGAGCCCCTGCCATGCTTGCATTGTTGAAACTTTAAATGGTTAAACACAAACATTAAAGTAAAGACATGTATAAATATATATATAAGCACAGCTAAGCTGAGGAAGCTTTTTGGATCGAGGCTCTTTCACTCAAGCAAAGCACCTGCTGAAGTCTTTGATCTCTTATCTATGGAGACGGGATGTGAAGACAATATACAAATGGGGGCAAACTGATTTACAAATTCATATCTACAGCATTTTCTCTGTAACACTTGCAGGCTATCACTGTCTGGACTAATCAATGACAATACTAACAACAACAACAATAATGTCTAGCACATACGGTGGAAATGCAAATTATTTCCACGGGAAATTGACAAAACACAATCAGAAACAACAACTGCTCTCATTGTGACCTTTTGATAAACCCACTTCTTTTTCAAAGGGCTTTCACAAAAAAGTGGGCTACAAACCACTCAACAGTCCCTGTTTTTTTGACAAGGTATTAAGTAACAGAAATCAAAGACTCCAGCTCCACTGAAGAACCATTCCCAGGCCAAATACATGAACTCTGCGACAAAAGTGGTTCATTCTGAGAGTCAGACTCGAGGTTTACAACCGCATCCTTGTTCTTTTGTTTAGCAAGGACTGTACAAGGTGGAGAGCAGATGGGAGCTTGTATGATATGTCATTCACGGGGATGGTGCTTCCAAGTTCATGTGACACTGCAAGCTGGGAAGCTGAAGGAATCAGCTTGCCCAGATCTAAAGCTTAAGCCAGATTTCTAACTTGGTACCATCTCCAAAATTCCAGACATTGTCAGCTTTCTTCCTCCTCACGAACACTTCACAACTTCAGCCAAGTGATTAGACACCTGCAGTCCCAACCACAGAAACACACTTCTAACCCCTTCCCCTCAACATTGCTGCTAAGGTAACAGTTCAAACCGCACAATGGACCCGCTGCTGTGTATTACACAATCAAGGCTGTACATGTGTAAACTGACCCCCATGCTGAACCCAGTAAAGACCGCTATCCAACTCACTGTTCAAGGCTCATGCACGGACATCATTTTATGTGCTGCATATCTTTTCTTTCTTTAAACATTTCTCAAAATAGGGAAGAAAAGCTGCTTCAACATTACCTTGCTTTTATATACATACATACATACATACACACACACACACACACACACCATTTATTATACTTAGATAAAAGTAGGGAGTTGAGAGTTTCTTACCTTTCGCTCCTCGCAACACAAATCCAAAACCTTCGTTCTCTTTCTTCTGCAGGACCGCATTCTTCTCCTCTATGATGTAATCACTAGGAAGAAAAGAGAAGAGGGCCACTAGGTCAGAGTTCAGCACCATCCTGAGAGATGCCCCGTGTCTCGCGGTACAATCCACTGTGAGTCAGTCGGGCATCCTGAGCCGGGCTCTGTCAGCAGGTGAGCAAGAGAGAGACTTCAAATCCAACCTGGCTTTTTTATTTTTTAACAAAAGCAAAAACGACGAGAGCCCTAAAGAACCACCATAGAAAAAACAAACAAAAGTCTTCAGACAGAAGCTGTGCTTAGCTGCCAGGCATTTCCGAAACCAAGGTCCCCTCCATCCAGCCCCTGAACTCTTCTTCAAGGCAATTAATATGTTATGAGCCAAATGTGGTCGGATCTTTTCATCATTTCATTTAGTTTTTTTTTTAAAATCTACAAATTCATTTCCAGCTTCCTTTGCTCTCCCTGTACTTGCATTTGAATGAAAAGCACACAAAGACATCGGAAGTCATCTACCATTATTTGTTTTAAAAAGGAAAAAAAACAAAAAACACAAGCACTCAAGCTCATCTGTATAGACAAAACCGGCAGATAAAAACAATGCCTCCCTGTGAACACATGCACTCCATTGAGCAGATGCTTTGAACTGTGCAGCAGCATAAATGAACCCAGTCTATTTGGTACAGTAACAGAGAGAGAGGGAGGGAGAGTTAGACAGAGAGAGAGAGAGAGAGAGAGAGAGAGAGAGAGAGAGAGAGAGAGAGAGAGACATACATGGACACACATGCATACAGGCACACATACACTCACACACCCTCTACCCCAGTGGAGCAGAGATGGATGAGGGCCCATCCAATGCATCTCCTCCTGCCCTTTAACCGAGAGCATAAAAAGGATGTACGGCATTACAACCTCACAGCCTTTTTCCTATTCTATTACTACACCCCCCCCCCTTAACACAAACCATCTGCTTAAGTTTTATAGGCAGTCTGAGCTGAGGAGCTGTACACACAAAAGAATGACTCACTCAGGGGCAGAGGGAGAGATTGCCGGTCTGACAGGCAGAGGGAGACAGAGGAGGATCCAGCGAAGCGAAAGAAATTAGACGAAGGCAGGAGGGAGTGAGATGTGGGGAAAGGTGATCAATGTAACAAGGAAGAGCACGGGCTGTACAGGGAAACAGAGGGAATGCAGAAAACAAGCAAGAAAGCAATTGGTCTGAGATGCTGAGCATAAACATTCAGAGAGAGAGAGACGGAATGGGATAGACAGCAGGATTGAAAAGGAACTAGTAATTATGTCAGGCAAAGAGAAGATGACTATCAAGAAACACTCAGTTAACAGACCGGCAACCCGGGTCTGCAAAATTACAGGAATATGAACTCCGTCATATCAGCTATTCAAAAACAACAGCAGTAACCACAAATGTTCAACAGCGAATTTATTCACTGTTCCTTTCTGCCAAACACATACATCTGATCTGATGTTTTCAGGAGGAAACCATAAGTGTCCAAAACTGCGATGTATAAATGCCTTTCTGTCAGATGCTTGAGAAAGACACATGACATGATAATGCAAAAGAGAAATCTTCAGTGAAAGGTTTCAAAGAATCCAATAAACAAGCAAGCACTGCAAAATTGTTGAAACCTGTCAAATACTACTACTACTACTACTAATAATAATACATTGTCCTTTCCATTACTGTTCTTTATTAATCTATACCTGAGAGGAGCACTAAATTAATTAAACACAAAAACACACACCCTCATATAGAAGACGTATTCCTAAAATAATTCACTCCTATATTATATTTTAGTAGAAACAGACATCTTGAATGAAAAAGAACCAAATCCAAAGTATTTTGAGTATTGTACACGTGGAGTGTTTTTCCACATGTAGATGTTGAGAATATATTTCTGTTTTTCGGAAAAGCATTGAAATTGAAATAAGCATCAGAGTGGACAGCAGATTGGTGAACTGCCATTTTTACATCGAGGCTTTAATGAAAACCCCCCAGTGGAAAACATCTGTTGAGATGTGATATATACTAAACTACAGGGGGAGTTTGAGGCACTTGTATTGCTGATGCTCTTTTAGCAACAACCTCCTGCTTCCAAGTGATATAGTACCGAACATGCTGCTGTCATTGGTGGTATTTGCCTGGAAATATGTTCGACTGCAACATAAAGGGGGTAAAGAATTCCTGCAATGTAGTTCTGCATTGACAGGATGTGCATCACATAGGCTTTAATAATCCACCAACGGGACAGCAGGTTCAGTGAGAGCTTTTACATCATCTGAAGTAAAACATTAATGTGTTCAGGGGAAGCAGACATGAGGTTTGGAAAAAAGGACCCTCATTTATCAGGAAAACACATAAATCCCTTTGACTAAGAAAGGAGAACATATCATTCTGTTTAGTTTGAAAGATGGCTTCACTGAAGATTTGTACATGTACACTGAAATTTAGTGAAAATTAAATGATGCAACATTAACTGACAAAGTTGCACACTGAAGTTTTAACAAACCTACAAATAGATAATCAATGGCAGGAGGGGGTTGAGTATATTTACAAAATATACACATTACTTTCACTGTAAAGTGTAAAGTATGTGATGTATACTAAGTTAATGAGATGTGCTTTGGATGTCAATCAACTTGATTTTGTGTATAATTTAATCTCTTTTAAAGTAAACTACTGCATAATGATTTATGAGGTGGATCACAAGTCACAGATAGACACACATTAAATACAGGTTACAAGTGCAGGTTACTTGGCATCAATAGAAATATGATCAGGATTTTACAGATTGGAAGATCTGTCAGGAAATAAATTAAAAACAAAATACCCTACTGCACATAATCTTCCTCACAAGGCCTAACAGAAGAGGCCCTGGAACTGACACAATGAAACACTCATCTCTAGGTAAGAAATAACACCAGTGCTTTGTTAAAATGAAAATCACACTACCATCCAACTAATACAGTGCCAAACCTCACTCTAGGGTCATACTAAGATTACTAGCTGCGCAGGCTATCAATGGAGATGGTGAAGAAGATAAAATTGTATCTGGAGTGGCTCTTAGGTCACACACAGTGTACAAAATATAATCGTGACAAAGAAAACCAAATGCTTTTCGATTTCTCACTTCTCTGCCCTCAGATCTAATGCCAAAAGACAGCTTTGCTTTTGATGAAGATTGCAATTACTTATATGATTTTATGTTTCCTTAAACCAGACTGAGCCCTTACTAAAATTAGTTGTTTTTTCATGCAAACAATCATTTAATGAAATCAGGTATGTCATATTATTAAACCAGATATATTCTGAATTGTCATATATAGTAAAGGTAGGAAGAGTATTTTACAATCCAACATAAATTAGCAAAGTAATTAGTTAACAATTTTTACATTAGGTATGCAACACAAAGAAAGGAAAGACGCCCTTTGGATTACTGTAAGTTTAGTAACTAGAGCCCGACTGATACAGGTCTTTTGGGTCTGATACCGATAATTGGGAAGCAAAATTTCCCGATATACTGATATATCTGCCAATATTTCCTTCTTTCTTAGCATGCAAAACAGACATTTTCTAGCATTGATACCTCAGATTTTGTCAAATATGCACTGAAGGCAGGCTTTTTACATTTTGATAATTTTCATGATAAATAACCACAAATCAACATTGTAAAAATAAATTAGAATAAGGGAGAATAAAGAATATAAATGTTTATATTTATAAACATATGCGTGTTCTATACATTAGAACAAAGAACGTGGTATATTAACAAGTTCACACACAAATTAAAAAATGTGTATGCTCTAACATTGAAACAAAGAATATGATAGTGTTAAGTGCTGGCCTATAGTTGCATTTTATACGCGTCAGGTTCTCTCAGGTTCACAAGTCCTGCTCAGTGCTCAACACTGGTCCAGCAGATACAATCTCGGCAGCACAGGCTATTCATAGGGACTTAGATAATATTCAATTGTGGGCCGACACCTGACAGATGAAATTCAATGTGGACAAGTGCAAAGTAATACATGCAGGCAACAAAAATGTCCACTATAATGACACTATGGGAGGAAAAGAACTAGATGAAGTACTGCATGAGAAAGACCTAGGAGTCTACGTGGACTCCTCACTCTCCCCATCCAAACAATGTGGAGAAGCAATAAAAAAGGCAAACACACTGTTAGTGTATATTGTCAAAAGTGTAGAATTGAGAACAAGGGCAGTGATGTTCAGACACTAGTACAATGCACTAGTTAGAGCTCATCTGGATACTGTGGACAGTTCTGGGCTCCACACTTCAAGAAAGATATCGCTGCTCTAGAGGCAGTTCAGGAGAGCAGGAGAGCAACCAGACTTATTCCAGGTCTGAAGGGAATGTCCTACTGAGAGACTGAGGACCTGAACCTTTTCACCCTGGAACAGAGGAGACTACGTGGGGACTTGATCCAAGTCTTCAAAATCATGAAAGGCATCGACCACATCAAACCAGAGGAGCTTTTCCAGATCAGCAGGGACACACGCACCCGGGGACACAAATGGAAATTGGCCTTCAAGGCATTCAAGACAGAAAACAGGAGACATTTCTTCACACAGAGAGGCGTCACAATCTGGAATAAACTACCCAGCGATGTGGTTGAAGCTGAAAATTTGGGAACATTTAAAAATAGACTGGATAGGATCCTTGGATCACTTTATTAATGGACACGAAACGAGCATGATGGGTCGAATGGCCTCCTCTTGTTTGTAAACTTTCTTATGTTCTTAGTTAAAATCCTCCTTCTAAAATTGTAAACACATATAGTAGTTAATTAAAGTTTAGGAATGGAATCACTTTAGTGAAAAAGATGTGCAACTATAAATACCTCCCCCTGATCATTTAACAACTGAGGCCGGGACAGCTGCAGTCCAGCAAAAGTTGTGTGTCACTTTCAATTATCAGCTTCTAAAAACAAGTGCAGGTTTTAGGATCAATTTAGCAAGTAAGTTATTAAATTAAGCAAAGAGCGGCCATTTTCCATCTGAACTCTAAATGACTAAATTGGACAAATTACCTGCTCAACTTTAATTGTTTTAAGTCTTTAGAGACACAATGATTTAGGGGTTGCCTATTGGACTGTGACTCTTCCTTGCCTTATGCTGGACGTGCGATGCTCTATAATGATAAACAGCGCAGTAGTTCTGAATGCCAAACTCTACTTTCCCTCTAGATGCTAATGTACCTCAAACTGAAAATGTGGGGTTCGTGTAAATAAGGACAATTCACCAGACACGTCTTTCTTTTAGTGGAAACATGTATGATAGTAAAATAGGTCAGAGTAAGTATGAAGGCTTAGCACACCGACATAGAAGATTTGCTCTCACTGTTAAGACTATAGTGAGATCTCTATGCCACTTACCAACAGCCATCAAGGCAAGGCAAGGATTCCCATGGAGTTTTCCTGTATAAATACAATTAAATAAGAGCAGCAAGCATTTAACATATTCTATTCTACATTCATTTAGATTTAAGGTTGCCTTCAAGTTAAACATGAGTACAAAAAAACTGGAAAGTAGAAGCCACTTCCAAATAAAGGCTAGTTTGCTATCTTTTACAACACTACCACACTGAAACAATGCTTTTCTTGCATTTGTGAGCTATATATGTGTGGGGGGTGGACACAAAGAAAATATGTTCCATATAATGTGACTATTGTTAATGATATTTTGAGGGGGAAAGCATGTTTACTCTAAAACAAAACTTTCCCAGTTTTCTTGAAACTGCATACAGTATGCGGATTGGCAATTTAGTAAGTTTCTCCTAATACCAAACCAAATAAGGCCGCATCCTGCTGTGTTAAGGAGCTGAACAACACGGACAGTGTAATCAGGGCCGGTGTGAGGGGAATTGGCACCCTAGGCAGACAGTCATCAAGGTGCCCCCACATTACACACGTGACAATAGTGGGAAAAACATTGAATGTCCTGCTTTATTTAACAAGGATGATATGATAGTATACAATGAACAAGTCAAAAGTCAAAGTTTTATTTAATCAAGAATACAAATTGTACTTAATTCACACTTTAAGGTAACACTTTACATTAATGCCTTGGTTCCACTGGCTTAAGTGTCCGTGCCATATGATGCCATGCCATGCCATGCTGGACGCGTCCCAGAGCTTATTTTGTAAAACCAGGACGTTGTGAAGTCCGTCCTCTTATGGGAGGAGCAGTGACTGTGGGTTTGGTTTGTTTCATTTTTAAAACAGAGACAGAGCAATACTACGAGCGACACAGCCTGACGTGGAAAGGACTTGTGTGTCTATTTTATTCTTTCTGCTTTACATGATTGTAAACAGCGTAATAAATACACGTTTCTGTTAAGAGATATTAGGAAGAGCTAAACGTGTAGACAACATTATATTCAGACAAGCACGTCCCATAAGAATACGTTTCCATGTGCAACAATAACAATACATATTTGCTATTTTGTATTATCATCATCATCATTTGTGCACAGCGTGACTCGCTTTTTACTCTTTCTGCAGATTTGTAACTGCAAACAATACTATTTGACGTATTATTTAGAATTTACTTAGCATACGTCCTTAACCAGGGCAAGTTACAAACAAAATACACACGTTTCATGATTAATCATCCAGCTACAATATAGCAGGTTATAATTGAACTAAAGTGTGCACTACTCAGTCATGGCGTTTATGGACACATTTATTAAACCAGTCCTTATTGTTTTAGAGGGAAACCCAGATCTGCTGTATTTATTTATTCATTCATTTAACTTGTAAATGGGCACACGTTAACTAAATTGTGTTCGCCTGAAATACCATCCAGTTGTTCATAAAATATTAATACAATCGGCTGCTATTTTTAACTAGTCATGCACTGCACCGGTCCTGTGAAATCCAAGTTTTTAATACACTTGGATATTAACTGTAAGCAGTAACTGTTTCTGTACGTGGATTTCACTCCATGCTGCTAATAAAACTGTAATTTCTTCGTGATCCCACACGGTACTTGAGATTATATCTTCTGACACAATGTATCTGATCTCTTCCCTGTCTCTCTACAAGTCCAGCGCACACCTCCGCTCCTGAAAGCAAATAATGTCCTCAGTGGGGACGGACGCTTACGGACACCTCCAGCACCAGATATTTAACCTCCACAAAACACGGACACGTCCGGACGCTTAGCCAGTGGAAACACCCATTTAAACGTCCGGGGCCGGACGTGTCCAGATGCGTCCGCCAGTGGAAACAGGGCATAAGTGTCCCTAATGACTGTGTAGTTACACTGTAATTACTTGTGTACAGTGCAAATTGGCAAAATTAAACTGGTGGTAAATAGACAGTAATTAAGGACACTCAATTTAAAGTGTTACCTTAAAGTGTGAATTAAGTAAAATTCACATATCATACATATTGATACACCCAGGCCAAGAGCAGTGACAACGAAGTGAGGAGGGAACATAGCAAGTAGGTCGCTGTCGGGTAAATTGACATGATTCCCCACCATAATTACTGCCGCCATCTTCTGACCATGGAAGAGAAGCTGATTTGTAATGAGCCGGTTCATCTTTGCAAAACAAAGCCATTATAATTCCCTGTGTAGCTTCTGTGCTGGATAGAGATCCCTGGGCTTTATCATGCCTCTTTACAATGAAATAATGTTATTACTGAAGGAAATAAACCAGATTCAGCTGATTTAAGCATATTGACCCAAGAACCTCCTCAAGTCATTTCCTTAAACATGGCACTCTCTCAGCTCTCTCAAGACCTCCTCCATGCACCCTTGGGCCCAGTAAGTGAATTCTATCCTGCGTGCTGAATATATTGACACAAACTAGTCATTTCCTGGTGGGCCTTCTGTTACAAGTACAGTAGTGTGTTAGATAGACTTTGTGAATCCCTAATATAACCATCTGATTTGCCTTAATACTGTATGACATACTGATCTGATACTGATAATTCTGGTTACTCTTAGACCTGTTATGACCAAGAAATAAAGACGAATGTAGCTGTCATACCCGATGTGTGTATAAGTAAATGGGAGCAGTTCAGTCATATAAGTGCTGCATATTTGACTGTTAGTGGGGAAAGAACACAGAAACACTTGGGGAAAAAAAAAACTCAGTTTGACACCCTATTGAAAAAAGAAGGAAAGATGTCTGTGAGTGAATTATTGTCTGCATGTGAGAGATGGAAAGTCCTAGTGAATGTGAGAGGAGAGAGAGTGAAAGAACATGCAAGTGAGCTGAGAGCTGATTTCAATAAGCTTATTAACCACCTTATCCCGAATGAGCCGTGCTGTCTTCAGTGAGAGACTGATTTCAAATTAACTCATAAAGATTGATGCACCTTTTTAGGGCTCATCAAAGTGTCAGACTGCGAAGTGTAAATGAAGTCATTCATTTCCTCTTGTTTTTCAACAGCTTTACATAATTCATCAGGGCATGCATCAAATAGGAGTTTTTGTAGGAATCACACCATGTACTTTGTAATTAAAGAAAACTAAATGTTCCCCCCAGGTACAGGCCAATGCATTTTAAGTAAACATTAGAGATTAAAGTAAACAAGAAAGTTGGAGATCAATTTGGAGTTGGATGTAAATACTATTGATAATTCTGGATTATTTTGCATTACATTTATTCAAGGACATTAACTTTAGCGTCCAACAAAACACCTGTCCTTTCTTCTGCTTTCACATTTTCACTTGGTGCTCTGAGAAGAAGTCAACAAGAAACACTGTCTGCTTTCAAATCTCCAGCTTGTTAGACTCATCATACCAGCTAGCCTTTTTCAACCCCCTTTCACAGCTCCTACACTCTATTTCTTTATTAATCTACAATCTGAAAGTAGTTCAGAGCAATCACTGTCTGGATTCCTGTCCAGTCCAATGTTGACTGAGGTCTTGCCAGTCCAGAAACATTCATAAATATGCGGCCTACCTACATTGCACTTCTACAGTGCATTTTATAACATTTGTATTAAAAACAAAACAAGAAACTTGCTGTATTCTTTGTTCTAATAACAGCAACTAATATTTGTTTTCAATGAGCTAGTCATCCACACGTTTAATGAGCAGGGAATCATAGTACTTCAATTACTTCAATTAAAGCCTCCAACATATCATATGCATTGGATACAGTTGAATACTCTTTCCACAAACATGTACCTGATTGACAACTCTCAGCAGTTGCTATATGTAAAAGTTAAATAATTCATGGGTGTCAAAAAAAAACAAAAAAACAATTGTCCTTACTATAACTGGTTTGTGTACAGTAGTTGTGGTATTTTTAGTTGACAACATCCTTACTCAAAACAATTCCCTCGTCCCTCCATGAATTGATAAACAAGAACCTCCCGAAACAGCAGTAGAGGACATATATGGTGAGCAAACAGGAAATGACATTCCACACAGCAGCTGTAACACAGATAAAGGCAAATAATGCACTTTTTTTATCAGTTGATGTAATGCTTCATTGTTTGAATGCTATAATCTCAGCTATATCTTTGTTCACCATAAAGTAGCCTCTACAATGACATTATCTGAAAGCATGTACTGTTCTGTGGACATTGAACATCTATCCTGTACCAAAGAACATCTGCACAAAGTACTTCCCACATTGTAGTGTGTATTAACATCCTCTAATCAGATGAAATAAAACACAAAATGTGACACAGAATATAAATCTAATATATATTTTTCTCTCACTTGGACAGACTTTTAGTTGCAGGTTATACTTTTTTCTAAATTGGCTATGATTTTTTTTGCAGTTTAATTGTATTTTAACATCGACTCCCTCTGCTGGTACCATGAGGCTATATTTTCAGATAGAATTGGTGCTTTTTGTAATTTACAATTTATCAAAATTGTATTTACTATAAATATACAATTAAGCATCTGCTTTGCTCATTGTTGTTGTTGTCCTGGATACGGTTTGGTTCCTTTAATGCTCTGAAAATGGAGTTGAGTTTGAGAAACCAGACGATGACTGGCAAAAGATCAATTAAAAATTGCACATGATGCACAATATCAGTATTTGTAAGGTAGTTTAATCAAATATTATAACACTTATTGTTAAATTGCTATATACTTTATTAAGTTTTGTTTTTGATTGTTTACTCCTATAAAGTACATGCGGCTATCTGAGAAAAATATTCACAACATACACTAAAACGTGAATACATGGCATCTTAGATCACAAATTCAGCAAACCCTTTCCCTTTGTATAAGACACTATGGGCATACCTTTGTGCAATTCAGGTCATTCAATTATACTGTGACAGAAGCCTGACCTGAATAATATACTTGTATGATTGTTATTACATTCCTCTTAGAAATCATTAAACAAAGTGCACACACAAAAAAACTTTAATCACTAATGTCTTTTATATTAATACTTCTACAAGTAACAAGCAAATATATACGTCGGCGCATGCGAACCCACGGTGCTCATTTGTGTAATTCCCTCTTTCACTTTTATACTATTCCTGTACTCTAAATGTAGGCTATGCATTAAGTTATTGTGCAGACATCACTTATATTTTATATATATGTGCAATATGCCAATACCCAAGGTTACACTAGTAATTCAGGCTGATGAATTATATATCTGTTACAGTCATGACGATTGGATAGGCACTGTCTGTACACAGATGGTTTGGCCTGGACACCTTTTCCATGGACGATGCAATAGCAAAACCTCAGTTCTGGCACATAAGCATAATCACGGATGTAGAATCCAGCTGATACAATGCCTTAGATGTATATAAAGCACATCATCTTCAACTGAGTGCAGTTGTAAGCGCCAAGCATTCCAGTAAGCCAAGGGATATCTATACACTTATGCTATTGAAAGCAATTTTGAGCATGGCTTCATCGACAAGCTTAAAATCCTTTTATTCTATTCCTCTGATCCCTCCAGTGGGACTACACAGAGATCTCAGGAGCTACTAGTGTCTTTACAGTGTGAAATCCATTCTCCCACCTGCGGAAAACAAAGCCATCTCTGCTGACCAAGCGAGAGATGCATGGATTCTGTGGGCCAGCAGGTGGCAGTAGAGCTACAGCTGAGGCCTGCCCTAGCTATTCTTTGTTTTCTCCTTCTGCTTCTAACAGCGCAGAACACTTTTGCAAAAGACAACAGGATCGGTCATCACAAGCAAACAGCTTGGTAGCCCAGGGCAACCAATTTCATCAGTGTGCTGCGGAGCTGGGCTTACAGAATCTGTTGCATGCTCATCCCAAGACTGGAGTTGAACGTTTTGATTTCTTCAACCAATTCTACACGAATGTTGTAGTTTTGGTAATAGATCCAGGCAAAGTAAGTGCCTGTGACTCTACTGGAAAAGCATTCAATTAAGAGTCCTGAATTTTTTTTTTTTTAAGTTTCTGCTCTGTTATATACAGTGGGGGGAAAAGTATTTGATCCCCTGCTGATTTTGTATGTTTGCCCACTGACAAAGAAATTATCAGTCTATAATTTTAATGGTAGGTGTATTTTAGCAGTGAGAGACAGAATAACAACACAAAAATCCAGAAAAATGCATTTAAACATTTTTATAAATTGATTTGCATGTTAATGAGGGAAATAAGTATTTGACCCCTTCGACTTAGTACTTGGTGGCAAAACCCTTGTTGGCAATCACAGAGGTCAGACGTTTCTTGTAGTTGGTCACCAGGTTTGCACACATCTCAGGAGGGATTTTGTCCCACTCCTCTTTGCAGATCCTCTCCAAGTCATTAAGGTTTCGAGGCTGACGTTTGGCAACTCGAACCTTCAGCTCCCTCCACAGATTTTCTATGGGATTAAGGTCTGGAGACTGGCTAGGCCACTCCAGGACCTTAATGTGCTTCTTCTTGAGCCACTCCTTTGTTGCCTTGGCTGTGTGTTTTGGGTCATTGTCATGCTGGAATACCCATCCACGACCCATTTTCAATGCCCTGGCTGAGGGAAGGAGGTTCTCACCCAAGATTTGACGGTACATGGCCCTGTCCATCGTCCCTTTGATGCGGTGCAGTTGTCCTGTCCCCTTAGCAGAAAAACACCCCCAAAGCATAATGTTTCCACCTCCATGTTTGACGGTGGGGATGGTGTTCTTGGGGTCATTACTCCTCCTCCAAACACGACGAGTTGAGTTGATGCCAAAGAGCTCGAGTTTGGTCTCATCTGAGACCACTTTCACCCAGTTCTCTTCTGAATCATTCAGATGTTCATTGGCAAACTTCAGACGGGCCTGTACACGTGCTTTCTTGAGCTGGGGGACCTTGCGGGCGCTGCAGGATTTCAGTCCTTCATGGCGTAGTGTGTTACCAATTGTTTTCTTGGTGACTATGGTCCCAGCTGCCTTGAGATCATTAACAAGATCCTCCCGTGTAGTTCTGGGCTGATTCCTCACCGTTCTCATGATCATTGAAACTCCACGAGGTGAGATCTTGCATGGAGCCCCAGACCGAGGGAGACTGACAGTTATTTTGTGTTTCTTCCATTTGCGAATAATCGTACCAACTGTTGTCACCTTCTCACCAAGCTGCTTGGCGATGGTCTTGTAGCCCATTCCAGCCTTGTGTAGGTCTACAATCTTGTCCCTGATATCCTTGGACAGCTCTTTGGTCTTGGCCATGGTGGAGAGTTTGGAATGTGATTGATTGATTGCTTCTGTGGACAGGTGTCTTTTATACAGGTAACGAGCTGAGATTAGGAGCACTCCCTTTAAGAGAGTGCTCCTAATCTCAGATCGTTACCTGTATAAAAGACACCTGGAAGCCAGAAATCTTGCTGATTGATAGGGGATCAAATACTTATTTCCCTCATTAACATGCAAACCAATTTATAACTTTTTTGAAATGCGTTTTTCTGGATTTTTATGCTGATATTCTGTCTCTCACTGTTAAAATACACCTACCATTAAAATTATAGACTGATCATTTCTTTATCAGTGGGAAAACGTACAAAATCAGCAGGGGATCAAATACTTTTTTCCCCTCACTGTAACAGGGAAAACAAACTTTGTGCTAGACCAACTTCAAACAAATACTTCCTCTATGTGCAAATCTGTTTTTACTTTAAACACAAATAAATCAATCAATCAACAACTAAATAAAAACAACAAGACCCAACCATTAGATGTAATGTACACAAGCTTTTCCAGCAAAAGGTCTCCTAAATAAAACTAAATAAAAATATCAATGTGTATGTGTGGGGGGTGTAAACTTGTGACTGTCACTCCATCTTACTGTGTTAGTATCTTTTAAAAATAAATATGCTTTTTCTTTTAATTTGCTTCTGATCTAGTTCTGATCTAATAATATAGTACAAATAGTAATTTGCTATCCAAAAATGAATTGAGGGCAATAGATTTTATGCATTCACTATAGGGCCCTGTGTGTTGTGAGATTTACCATATCAATTACTTGGACCGATCACGCAAAACACAGGGCTTTACTGTGTGTCACATGAGTGAACCTACTAATCCATTTGCCATCTTGGTATTTAATACAATTGCATAACAAAGGAGACTGCATTGGAATACAGAGGCACACCTGTCAAATGGAAAATCAGTTCAAATGTGAATGTTACAGCTGACAGAATTTCTTGACTGACAGACATCTTCTGACTCTACGGAGGACATACCTGTATGATGTAAAGTTATCATAGGAGCCAACTGTGTAGTGTCTGAAGAGCCTCTTTGTCCTGTCCTCCCGTGTTTCTGAAAACAAACAGAGACAACCACTAAATAAAGTCTGGCGAAATGTGACTTTCAAACTGCCACAGAGTGAGGCAAAGAAGCAGCTTCTTCCAGGCGCTGAGATATGAGGAACCAGACACGGTCTTTTCGAAATTCATTAACCCTCATGGCACCAGAGATTTGACGCTGCACTCTGCGGGGCCTTAGGGGAAACCAGCTTTGGTAATTACTGAGGTTGTTACATTTCTAATGCTTTCAAATTAGAAAATGAAAAAGAACATGTGAGGCTGATTTAATTAACCCTGGCAATCTGCGTGCATGGGAATCCATTTTGATGAGTGACCCAGAGCACTACTTGGTTCAAGCCTATAATAATTTAGCCATATTAGTAGATGACCTAGCTTTCGTTCTTTCTTTCCTGACAGCTGTCATGCACACATTAAGTCTTCCTTCCATGCACAGTTTGAATGTACTGACATTCATCAGTTCAGACCAGGTTTGCTCCAGCTGAGGCCTGGCAACTTCACAATCTGTATACCTCTCTGAACTCAAAAGTTTTGCTCGATCAATGTGTCCCTTTAAACGATACTGTCTACAATGAATTTGATGTTTTATTCTTTCCCATTGGACAAGCAGTTAGTTATAGGATTGCTCCTGCCCACATGACTAGACACAGTACCACAAAATTAACTAAATAGAAACATCTTTATTCATTAATTTCTAATGATACCAGAGTAAGGAAAGGTAATGTATGACGTATATTCATCAATAAGTTCTGTAAAACCGAAAAGGATCCTTGGTTGTAGGCTGGTTAGGTATGTTCAAGGTACATAACTCAAATGTAACAATTATTTTCTGTAATACCTCTTGTTTTGAGACATTTATTTATCTTTAATTAGAGGATTAATACATTTGGAATTTGGAGGGCACAAGAAAAAAGATATTGAAAAACCCTTTGCAGAAAAAAAGACTTAATAAACTTTAATACATGTGAACAGGTTTAACCATTAGCTAAACTGGAGAAGAAAAAAGGAAAGGGAGACTGCAAATGATTAGAGGAATATTAGTACAATTCACAGTATCAAGCACAATTTCTTTAATAAAAGAGCAGGATGTATATATTAATTTTTTAAGAAAGAAAAACAGAGCAACTTAAAAGGTATAGTATTGGCCATCCTGCATTAACAGAGAATATCTGAAAGTACTGCTCCATAAGACTCTGAAATTTAGATACAACTTACAATATAAATAAATATTATCACTAGCAGTGCTTGAGCTAGTAATGCTTAAAAAACACTAATAGCCACTATGAAGGCATTTTTACATATACAGTGAGGGAATAAAGTATTTGATCCCCTGCTGATTTTGTACGTTTTCCCACTGATAAAGAAATGATCAGTCTATAATTTTAATGGTAGGTGTATTTTAACAGTGAGAGACAGAATAACAGCAAAAAAATCCAGAAAAACGCATTTCAAAAAAGTTATAAATTGGTTTGCATGTTAATGAGCGAAATAAGTATTTGATCCCCTATCAATCAGCAAGATTTCTGGCTCCCAGGTGTCTTTTATACAGGTAACGTTCTGAGATTAGGAGCACTCTCTTAAAGGGAGTGCTCCTAATCTCAGCTCGTTACCTGTATAAAAGACACCTGTCCACAGAAGCAATCAATCAATCACATTCCAAACTCTCCACCATGGCCAAGACCAAAGAGCTGTCCAAGGATGTCAGGGACAAGATTGTAGACCTACACAAGGCTGGAATGGGCTACAAGACCATCGCCAAGCAGCTTGGTGAGAAGGTGACAACAGTTGGTGCAATTATTCGCAAATGGAAGAAACACAAAATAACTGTCAGTCTCCCTCGGTCTGGGGCTCCATGCAAGATCTCACCTCGTGGAGTTTCAATGATCATGAGAACGGTGAGGAATCAGCCCAGAACTACACGGGAGGATCTTGTTAATGATCTCAAGGCAGCTGGGACCATAGTCACCAAGAAAACAATTGGTAACACACTACGCCGTGAAGGACTGAAATCCTGCAGCGCCCGCAAGGTCCCCCTGCTCAAGAAAGCACGTGTACAGGCCCGTCTGAAGTTTGCCAATGAACATCTGAATGATTCAGAGGAGAACTGGGTGAAAGTGTTGTGGTCAGATGAGACCAAACTCGAGCTCTTTGGCATCAACTCAACTCGCCGTGTTTGGAGGAGGAGGAATGACCCTAAGAACACCATCCTCACCGTCAAACATGGAGGTGGAAACATTATGCTTTGGGGGTTTTTTCTGCTAAGGGGACAGGACAACTGCACCGCATCAAAGGGACGATGGACGGGGCCATGTACCGTCAAATCTTGGGTGAGAACCTCCTTCCCTCAGCCAGGGCATTGAAAATGGATGGGTATTCCAGCATGACAATGACCCAAAACACACAGCCAAGGCAACAAAAGAGTGGCTCAAGAAGAAGCACATTAAGGTCCTGGAGTGGCCTAGCCAGTCTCCAGACCTTAATCCCATAGAAAATCTGTGGAGGGAGCTGAAGGTTCGTGTTGCCAAACGTCAGCCTCGAAACCTTAATGACTTGGAGAGGATCTGCAACGAGGAGTGGGACAAAATCCCTCCTGAGATGTGTGCAAACCTGGTGACCAACTACAAGAAACGTCTGACCTCTGTGATTGCCAACAAGGGTTTTGCCACCAAGTACTAAGTCGAAGAGGTCAAATACTTATTTCCCTCATTAACATGCAAATCAATGTATAACTTTTGTGAAATGTGTTTTTCTGGATTTTCTTATTGTTATTCTGTCTCTCACTGTTAAAATACACCTACCATTAAAATTATAGACTGATCATTTCTGTCAGTGGTGAAACGTACAAAATCAGCAGGGGATCAAATACTTCTTTCCCTCACTGTACATGTATGTTTTTCTAGTAAAGGTCTTATGAAACCACTGTTCACTAATACAGAGTTTTGCAGCCCCTAATCTGAAGGGAAGACCATTAGCACCTCTTTGAATAAATTATTACAGCGCTCTCTTCAAAACGTACAGTTGTTCGGCCACTTTACTGATGCACAAACTATAAATGTTCCTGAAAGGCCTCTCTTGAGTTCATAAACATAATGCCATAAATAAAATAAAACTAAATAAAATAACATTTGAAGTAAGAAATAACAACCAGACAATTCTGAACTGAACTTTTTGTTTTTAATATTATTTTCACGTTTTTTTTTTAAACTATGCAGCACATTTTCTTTCAAGTGTCAAAACGAGAACATTTGTGTGAATACAAAAATAAAAGTAGCTGAGCCTGATTGGGAAAACAAAGATGAGATAAGAACAATTCTTGCATTTCAGTGCATGTCTTATATTCATCTAGGTATCTGAAACCCTCCCCTGTAGTCTTAAAAGACACGTTTGCTGACTACACATACTGTCAGAAGAAAAAGGCTTTAATTGGACTTCGTGGGCCTCGGTTTGCAACACCCACACATCATTAGAGGCAGTGGACCTCCCCACCTGTAAAAGTTTAGTTGCTTGTTATTCACTTCCACATTTTGCCAGAGTGTCCAAACCAGCACACCGTGGTGGTTCGCTGCACAAGTAACACAGAAAATGTCTGGAGGGGACAACAGAGATCTTTGGCTTTCATAGCCCATGTGACCTGGACGAGCTCTAGTGTCTAATGATGCATTACTGTTTACCCATCAAAATGCTTAAAAATGTTCACGATCTTTACAAATTCGCACTGAAAGTCTAAAGGCATAACAGACATTCTCAAGGGTCCTCTTCAGTGAGGAGTTCTATAGTGGGAAATAAACCCTTCATTGCATCTCTACTTTGAAAAGAACGGTTGCAAAAGAAACTTAGATATTAAAACTGTTTCAACCAGTGCTATAGGATGTACAACATCTTATTGGCAATGTTTTCTGTCTTTGGCCATACACACACACACACATACACACTCATACATAAAGGTGTGAGGGGAACCAGAACTGTATTCAAAATAATAAAGTTTAAATAATAATTATAATAAAGTTTAAAAAGTCTGTTACAGTGACTGATACCCTAGTTTCCAGAATTCAACAGCAGTTGTATGAATGCTGAAACCCCAGCTGGGTTTTTGTCATCTTTGAAAAATAGTGACTGGAAGCGATACATTCTCTCTAATATCAAATTGCTATTTCTTCTCTGAGAGAAATTCAATTTGGTACAATGTTATCAGAAGCAACTCAAAATGTTCAATTGTAAAATCAAATATTTAATCTCAGAGACTAGTTCTAATTTAGTGACTGCATCTTGTAAATCAATATCTAAAGATCTCAGTGCATTTACTTTTGCTCTTTGTTAGATGGCTGCAGAGTAAAATGTATAGCTATTTAATCATATCCTCTTGCTGTACAAGGAACAAGGACTATATTACCAACATAGAGAGCACCGAATCTGAAATTCATTTCCGATCTCTTCACAGGCCAGTTTGTACTGCAATTTATAAACTGCTACTAATGTAAGAAATCTATAATAAGAACTGTGGGCATATAACAATTTACACTCTCAGCTCAACTCATTCCAGTCTTGCAAGGTGGTCCATAAAACAACATCCTCCCAAAACCCATTGCTCATATGAAACCATAAGTAACCACCATAGTATACTTGGAAAGAAGGACTTATCTTCTTATATTTATGAATGTTTAAGGGCCAGTTTGGTTAGGACAGAGTTTGCACCAATCAGTTAAGGCCCAGAGGTGATCTCCAATTAAAATGTGTACGTCACCTACTTTACATTCATTCAGTGCAGCTTCCGTTTCTTCTGCCTCCTACCCCAAGTGGAATCCCTGAGGAACAAAGCTCTTAGAAGAAGCGCCTGGTTTTAACGAACTATATGAGGAGAGAACAGGCAGGTGGTCAAGAAGGGCAAAGCAGAGGCTTGCCGGACAGGTTGATATGCGTCAGCGAATTCGCAGGTACCGTCCTCCGTGGGATGAACTGCACAGTAATCTAAGAGGCTGACTAATCTGCTCCTCTTTAATGAATCTCTTGTCAACACACATTGATTTTAATGGACGCAGAGGGACGGGAGCACTCTGCATGCTCTCCTGAGCAGGAATTAAAAATGCATCGTGTCCTTTGGCTTAACCCTTTCCACGCCAACAATGTCACAGGATTGCGCTCTGTGGACAAAGTCTGTTGTAGCTAAATAACCTGCTGAAATACTTAAAGATCATTATGCTTTCTCCCCACCACAGAAAACATTATAGATGAACCTCAAATAGCAACAATTTTTACTTTCTTTATAAACAATTTGGAAGTGGAAGTGATTCTACTCTGAACAGGGAAGGAGTTAAAACCACAAACATTAAACATAACTTTGCTTTCCCTTTATTTTAATAATAAACGGTGGGCTGCAGAAGCCTTGACAATCATTTTCAGGTGTTTTGCATTAGGAGAATAAGAGCTTAATAATAATAAAGACCACAGCTGTTTCTACCTGAAATGTGGGCATGGTATTTGTGGGCATCATTAGCCAAACATCAATGTTCTACCAATTTGGTTTATACATAATCGGTACAATTATGATATTGAAAATAAATCCAATGGGCTATGAAATATTATGCAAATAACAAAAGGTATTGTACGTCGCAGATAAGATGTAAATATTTTATTTAAATCAACCATCTTACATCTTTCTAGGGTAGATATACCAACAGAAGCCCAATGCCAAAGGTTGATGCTTGTGTATGTTTAAACTCTGAATAAAGCAAAGATGGAAAAAAGTTTTAATAATATAAATAGCAGAGTGTCAGCCAGAGATTAAAGACATTTGAAAGAGCTTAAGATGGAAAGATGTGAGAACTGGATGGATTACTGATTTACAGAAGGTATAAAGTAGGTCACTTACACAATAGTTTTCTTACTTTTTTTAATCTCTGAATTCTGCTGAAGTGCCCTCAAAAGTGGAACATCTCTAATCTGACCCTCCTGTCAAACACCTGGGATATTGCAGCATTATAGTACAATTTGGTTGGTTTGTACAGTTTGGTATTGCTTTAGTTCAAGTGGCATGTATTCATTGCCAGCAATTAGATAATAAATACATGAATATTTGTATTAATTTAATTAATTTGTATTAATATACAGTAATGCATGTTTATAAACAAATATATTTTGCTGCTACTTGTTAGTGCATACGAGCGTTGACTAGTTACTAGAAACTGTTAATAAACATGTAATTAATAGTTTGACATATTTTAATGCAACTCTTGTATGATATTGTTAACAAATAAGGAACTAGAACACACTACTGCTTATATTCAAGTATCTATAATAATGTTATTAACTATTACATTTCTTAGCAGACACCCTTAACCAGCGACTTACAGCTGCTACATTAATTACAATTATAATTACAATTATATATTTATACAGCTGTGTTTTTACTGGAGCAATGCTGGTACAGTATCTTGCTCAAGGGTACAACAGCAGTGTCCTCCCACCTGGGATTGAACCCACAATCCTCCACTCCAGAGCCCTGCAGTTCCCTACTTTTGTTTTGTGTTTGGTATTTTAATGTGTCACCTTGTAAGTAGTACAAAAAGATTCCTAGCTGCTAGTTTTGTGTGACAGATGGGAAATAAAGTGACTAAGAATGCCATTATCTTTTTAACACAGGATTCAGAAACTGCTGATGGAAATGAACTATTGTCTGATTTGTTATGAACTTCACACAACCACTTGACTGTAGACAGGCTGGTAGGATGTCGTGAGAGAATCGTAAACAATCGCAAACAAAAGTGATACCCATATTCTTCCAAAAGTAAAATCTGTACGCATTGTGTGAAGCAAGACGTAATTAATTGGCCAGTCTCTGCAGTTTATTTCAATTGGCAGAGCTGGCTTGCATCAGGGATTGAATCTATTCTTCCCCATCTGGAATCATTCCTCGGATTGCCCAGCCAATCTCCCTCGCCTTCCCAGCTCGCCTCTCCCACCCACACACAGTTTAAATGCGCTTCTCTCTCAGGCACCTGGTTTAATTGGTTAAATTAAAAAATCAAAGACATCAAAGGAAGGGTCCCGCCGATCCCCAACAAGCCAATTATGCCGTTGAAAGTTAACTCCCAGCTCTGACAACATGCGTGTGCTTAGTGACAGTGCAGGCCTGCGCACGCTCAGGTCAGTGTGGTGGTGAATCATTAAGTGCATGATCAAAATGCTCAGGCATAACGGGTGAAATATGATTTTATTTTACCAATTCTGTGTGCTGCTAGATTGCTTTTAGATTTGAAATTAAGGTGACAGCAGTACTCGGCCTTTTGTGCACTCAAAAACAGGGTCAAGTGAACGTATTACACTCAGCGGCACATTAACGCACCCAGTGCAACAAGATCTCCCTCTCACCCGTTCTCCCCTAACTAATAGTTTAACCAGAAATAGAAAATATGTGTCATTTTGTAGATTTATTGATGCAATAAGTCTTTCTTTTCCTCTGCTCCTTTCAGTTTGATTTTTTTGCCAATTTTTTTACTTTTCCCCCTTCCTTTTATGAAGAGAGAAAAATCATCCGTACATCCCCCTGATGTCATGTCTTCCTTAGCAATGATCGCTTTTGATCCTCATGATCACAACAGTGTAATTAAATGCTTTGTTTTTTAAAGAAGCCTGTCTGGAGACACAGCTGGATTTCCTCCTGTACAGGCACTGGGTTTATCTGACAGATGCATTTCAGTGTCTATAGCCCTGTGAAACTCCGGGGTGAATCTGAATGGCTGACTAACATTGTTCTCAGCCTGAAACTGCCAAATGTCAATCAAGTCACAGAAATAAAACTGATTTAAACAATAAGCAAGTAATTACCATTTCAGCTTGACTTATTATACAACTAAATAGTATTTCATGAACTAATCAATATTAACATTAACCTCTCCATTTTCTTATTAGAATTAGGATAATGTGCAGTTTGTTTGCTTCTTCATTTTGAGGAGCTCAGCTCACAATGATTAAGGATGATATAGTCTCCGATGTCTGAAGCAGTCTAACATTATAATAGTCTATGTGAGAGGTCTGTGTTACATCGCTCTCAGCAGGCGTTGAGCTCTTAGCGCTGTCAATCACAGACGATTCAATTCCACTGTTGCGTGCTATGAGTGCTTTATTCCTGTCCCGTCTCTCTGTGCTGTCTTCATGGGCAGCCAATCTGAAGTGTGCAGTGTCACATCTTCCACATCGCATGCATTAACAAACCTGATGAATGCCAACACGACCAAGAAATCTTTTCAACGTTTAAAATCCTGGAATTATTTATTAATTCACAGACTAGTTCTGACGTTGCCCCACTCTCGAATTCTTAATTTAAATTGGAGGTCCAGAATGCGATAACTAAACTCCACATCATCTTGATATTATCGTGGACATCAAGTAGTTAATATTGATTATTTTTTGGAAATACTGTTTAGCATTTCATTAATAAGGGATAATAATGGTAATTCCATATTGACCCAAGCTGTTATACATGTAATCTTTTTGTGCATTGAGAAATCTTTTGCTGATTTCATTTTAATTTAGACCTTATCAGCCCGATTGTGTTTGTGAACTCGCATGAACTTGAATTGTTTTGGCCTGCTTGTCCCCTGTCCCAGTTTCTATCTATGTGACACTGTTAGGAAACATTACGACAGCAAATTAAAGCACCCCATCTCGCTACACCCTCAGTGCCCTGTGCAGACTGTTTATGCTGCTGATGAATAGGTGGTGTGCTGGGGGTGTTCTGCACTTGGTAAAGTCTGATAGCACAGTCAAATAAAGAAAGGCGCAAGATGTTAGGCAGCACTGTCAAAAACGAATCCACCCCTTAGTCACAAGCTTTGTATGAGAGAAGGTCATTGTTATTATAAAGACATCGCTTGAGTTGTGGGAGACGTTTGCCAAGGCAAATATGGAGATCTAATTGCTGTGTCTGACAAAAGCACTACTCTGCTATTTCACTATCCTGTGACTGATCCGACTGAATGAACGGCTGATCGGTGTTTCTGATGTGATTGCAAGAAAAACTGCACATTTGTCTTGTTTTAAAAACTTAAACAGCGACTGCAACATAATTGCATCTGACAAAAAAGGTAAAAATATTTATATTATTTTTGTGAAGTGCTTTCAGTTTCTCTTCTGATGACGACAAACACCGATCAGCGGTTTGTTAAATCTGGTCAGTCGCAAAATATTAAAACAGCTGATCAGACTATCTTGCTTGTCAGACACAGGAATTACACTTTGATTATCAGTCTTCACAAATGTGTAATAATTTACACATTAACTTACATTGATATTTATCACCCCATCCTCTCTCAAAGTGTCCCAGAGATTACTGGCATCCTATCATTACAGATAGGTTGACACAGAGCTTCAGAAATAATTTAATCTGACTAATACTTTTTACAAGATCTGTATAAATATAACAGCAATTATTATTATTGAAAACAAAATGTTTAAAATGTTTGACGATCTAAAGGAACTTGAAAAAATGTTGATTATTAATCAAGTTAAATAACAAACATCGCTGTTTCAGAATAGCAAATTATTATGCATCAGTTCAGTTTGAGTTAATTAATATCCGTATCCTAGCGGGCACTCAATTAGAGGTTCATCTTGTTTGTGACCAAATGCTTTCTGATTGCTCCACTTAAAGAATCCAAAAGCACATACCCCAACACAACAGCTGCGGAAACGCTCAAAGAGAAAGCAATTACCAATATTTTCTTTGAAATAATCACATTTAAGGAAACCAAATTAGTATTTTATGGGGAGAACCAGCCTGGAAAGTCCCCTGAAAAACAATTATAAGATGTCCAAGACTCTTGAAACTGTTTGACAAATACAATCTGTGCCAAGCAATTATCTCCTAGCTGCTTGGTAAATATGATGTCAGGGCTACCTTATTTACACAGCTGTCAGGCACAAATCCTGCAACCAGCTTCAGCTAATGAGATAGATGGCTATACTTCAACAAAGCACCGATAAAAAAAGTGGAAGTTCAATGCCGGTAAATTAATTTATATTTCAAGAATAATTTGGGCAAAGCCTTTATTAAATATTTTAATACACTTGCATCATATCGGCCAATAAATTAATAAAGCACCTCTGTACACCCGTGATCCTTGTAAGTCACACCACTGATTAGACCATCATTGTGGTGTATTTAAGCAGTCCATCATCCAACACCTTGCAGCCAGGAGATTTGCTCAGCTACGTACATAGCTCTCAATCTCTACCTTTGAAGGTGTGTTTTATACAGTGAGGGAAAAAAGTATTTGATCCCCTGCTGATCAGTCTATAATTTTAATGGTAGGTGTATTTTAACAGTGAGAGACAGAATAACAACAAACAAATCCAGAAAAATGCATTTAAAAAAAGTTATAAATTGATTTGCATGTTAATGAGGGAAATAAGTATTTGATCCCCTATCAATCAGCAAGATTTCTGGCTCCCAGGTGTCTTTTATACAGATAACGAGCTGAGATTAGGAGCACTCTCTTAAAGGGAGTGCTCCTAATCTCAGCTCGTTACCTGTATAAAAGACACCTGTCCACAGAAGCAATCAATCAATCAGATTCCAAACTCTCCACCATGGCCAAGACCAAAGAGCTGTCCAAGGATGTCAGGGACAAGATTGTAGACCTACACAAGGCTGGAATGGGCTACAAGACCATCGCCAAGCAGCTTGGTGAGAAGGTGACAACAGCTGGTGCGATTATTCGCAAATGGAAGAAACACAAAATAACTGTCAGTCTCCCTCGGTCTGGGGCTCCATGCAAGATCTCACCTCGTGGAGTTTCAATGATCATGAGAACGGTGAGGAATCAGCCCAGAACTACACGGGAGGATCTTGTTAATGATCTCAAGGCAGCTGGGACCATAGTCACCAAGAAAACAATTGGTAACACACTACGCCATGAAGGACTGAAATCCTGCAGCGCCCGCAAGGTCCCCCTGCTCAAGAAAGCACATGTACAGGCCCGTCTGAAGTTTGCCAATGAACATCTGAATGATTCAGAGGAGAACTGGGTGAAAGTGTTGTGGTCAGATGAGACCAAACTCGAGCTCTTTGGCATCAACTCAACTCGCCGTGTTTGGAGGAGGAGGAATGACCCCAAGAACACCATCCTCACCGTCAAACATGGAGGTGGAAACATTATGCTTTGGGGGTGTTTTTCTGCTAAGGGGACAGGACAACTGCACCGCATCAAAGGGACGATGGACGGGGCCTTGTACCGTCAAATCTTGGGTGAGAACCTCCTTCCCTCAGCCAGGGCATTGAAAATGGGTTGTGGATGGGTATTCCAGCATGACAATGACCCAAAACACACAGCCAAGGCAACAAAGGAGTGGCTCAAGAAGAAGCACATTAAGGTCCTGGAGTGGCCTAGCCAGTCTCCAGACCTTAATCCCATAGAAAATCTGTGGAGGGAGCTGAAGGTTCGAGTTGCCAAACGTCAGCCTCGAAACCTTAATGACTTGGAGAGGATCTGCAAAGAGGAGTGGGACAAAATCCCTCCTGAGATGTGTGCAAACCTGGTGGCCAACTACAAGAAACGTCTGACCTCTGTGATTGCCAACAAGGGTTTTGCCACCAAGTACTAAGTCGAAGGGGTCAAATACTTATTTCCCTCATTAACATGCAAATCAAATTATAACTTTTTTGAAATGCGTTTTTCTGGATTTTTTTGTTGTTATTCTGTCTCTCACTGTTAAAATACACCTACCATTAAAATTATAGACTGATCATGTCTTTGTCAGTGGGCAAACGTTCAAAATCAGCAGGGGATCAAATACTTCTTTCCCTCACTGTATGATGATTTTTGATTCCCTTTCTATAGTGAAGTGCACATAGAATATTGGATCTTCATAGGTTTAGCCCAAGGGTACATTTTAACAGCACTATATTTGTAAGGAAGGGAGATGTATATAGGTTAACCTTAATCTGGCTGTTTAGAACTCACCTGTATATTCAATAAATGAAATCTGGAAAGTTTCCCCAATTTCTTTTTAACTAATTTTGCATTATACATTGTGATGTGTCGATTTCTTGTTGTTATTGTGATTTATACATAAGGTAACAGTTTGATATGTGCCTATTCAATAAAGTTTTGTCATTTTCTTAAAAAAACAAACATTTTATGAACCAGTGATTCATTTTATTTACCTGGCAGTTCAGTGATTCCATTCCCTCAGGTTTGAGTGGGAATGCAAGTGTGACGAAAAAAACACTGAGTTTGTAATGCCATCATCAGAGGCTTTTCAAATGATTTAACATAGAATTTGAGGCTTAAACGTCTACATATTCCAACTGTCCCCTGATTTTAAAGCTGTTTATATTGGAAATGTATTTTGCAGCTCTAAGTTGAGGGCCCATCAGTGCCACCAAAGGCAAAGCTTTGCTCCTGTTTTAAACCTGCCATGAGAAGTGGATTATTAGCAATTGGGAAAAGCATTACAGTGATTCCGTTATGGAGTGGCACCCATCCATTAATTTACATTACAAGAGCAGTCAGGGTCGACCCCAGGAGGGTTGTAAACGTCTTGTAGATAGAACAGGAGTTTAATGATATTCTTTACATTTACAAGTGAGGAAATTACTGCTTGGAAAGGTGATCCCTGATTTGCAAACTGCAGATATAGGCTATATTTTTCCACTTAGAAAACAGACAGAAATGTATTCTGAACAGCTGGACTTATTATCTTAGAAATAAACAAACTGAAATGCACCTGGGTCTCAAACCAGGACTACTTATTGCCTATTTTTTTCTTATTTATCCACTTCTTTGGATATCTTAAGTTTCTCAGTTAGAAATTCAGTTTTAAGTATATAACTGCTATGGCATGAGTGCGGTTGTGATGCTGTTTTTTTAACGGTCTACAATCTGGGATCATGTTATAACCTTTGAGTGATCAAAAGCATTGGTGTTATATTGCGTGTCACTAGAAGATGAGAAATTCTTCAAACCTTCAAAAATTATAAAACAACATACAAGTAAACAAATTACATAAGACACCTAATTAAAAACGATTGAGGTAAAAGAATGGAAAATAATGAGTACATTTGGACAATTTAGATTAAACCACTTAAAACCTGGAAAAACACACCAAAAACAAGGATATTAAATTAATTACAGGATACACACAAAATTAGACTGCTACAAAAATCCAACAACCAGGCCAATTAAATCCCAAAATATAACTACAGGTATAATATAAGAAACAAAATGACTAAGACAAACAAAGTAAGGCCTAAATGAAATCAAGTCTTCCACCCATGTGTTAATCACAGATTACAAACCCAGGCAACACTTTCAATATCAGAATTTGCTCCTGGCATGTAAGTATTGATTTAATCCAGTCCTAAGTCTCTTAAACATTTTATAGAAAAACTGCTTGTAAAGTACATATTTATGAATTAATTACGATGTAGGTAAGGTCCAGCAATAGACCAAATTCCATGTTTTTGCCTAATTCCTCTCTTCGGAAGGACTAGAGACCAGTGTACAGATTTTCAAGTATGTGCAATACTGCCCCTCAAGTATGAGACCAAACGCACTCTTGTAGCATAGATCAGTGTCTCGCGGAAGTGCAATGACTTTGATCACAACTAACTCCAGGCGTGAATCAATCTCGTATCTTTGCAACGAAGAACTTTGCATTTCATTGCCAATCCAATGTGAAGCCAGATAGCCCCCACCAGAATTTTCTAATTCCAGTATTTTGGATCTCAATCATGGTCCTAAATGCGTCAATTAAATTACTCATTTACATTTTAATGAATAACACGTTTAAAAGTCTGTTGAAATGTATTCATTAAAGGATTGTAGTTCCTACTCGTATTAACAACCTTCCTGCATGACAGCCAGTGTCCTGTGGGGGTCCATTATAATATCCCCTTACATGCTCCTCTTGGCATCCTTTTCTTGTTCCTGATGTTCAAGTAACATCAATCGTGTATCAGATTCCTGTGTATGAGAACAGTGTCAGGTTTGTGTTTCCCCCACACTTCGACGGATGAAGTGTTTGCAGGGAGATACTTAAAAAAAAACAAGAATGATGAATTCACGCAAGCCAAACGTGAGGAGGAATTCTTTCACAATTGCACCACAGAATATAGCCAGGACATCCTGTTTAAAAGCTGTAACTGTTCCAAAAAGGGTTAAAAGGTTATAACACAACAGCTGGACAAGATATGCTGTGTACAAAGTAAGTTTGTCATCGAATATAAACATAGGGACACATGGGAACTGCATTTTTAGTTGTCTGAGGGTTGTTCCATTTACAACCCTCAAACCAAACCAACATCTAACACAATAGCACAAGAGGTACACAGACTGAGATGCTGATATTGAGATTAAACTGAGAGATGCAAGCACTTGTTCCTGAGCTGCAGAAGCAGATGTACTAGAAGCTGTAGATGTAAGATATAGGTCAGTACAAAACTTGACCATCTCTGAAAGCACTTCTGAGAAAAGGACTTCAGTTTGAGCTGACTACATCATAAATAATCAATGAAAACACCAGGATTGAAACTGTGGAAAAGATGCATGAAGCTGGCAGATGATTTTTGGAAGAAAAGAGCTTAGAAACAGGGTAAATATGAGCAAAGGGATTTCCTTATACTTTTCAGATAAACCATTATAAATGCACATTGGAATGCTTACACAGGCACTACAAGAAGTTTTAAATTAAAAAAAATGCAAATGCTGAAGGTGTAATAGATTTTGCTTCTTGTTTAATTGATCTCTTTTGTTAACCTGCCTCATTGACCTTCTGTTAACCTTGTGTTAAAGCTCCAATACGTACACTTCCCTGCACATACAAAGGGCATCATTCAGGAAACTGCATCTACACAATTTGCTTGATTAAAACAGTTACTGTATTTACACAGACTGTGTGGAGTAACAACATTACCACTAGCGGTATGCAACACAGCATGTGTAAGAAAAAAAACAAGAAAAAAAAAACACCCATCTCATTGCAGTCATTTACATATAATGAACAATGTTAATGCTTGGAAATGAGGCTGCCTAATACCACTTATGAGTTGTTTAATCTGCACATGGCTTTCCCTAAGGGGTGGTCATTTCACAGCACGTCTTCTGTGTAACAAATTGCAAATTGCGAAAAGCAGGTGAGCTACGGACAACAGCCCAGTGTAAGCATGGCAAGGAGAGTAGGAGAGGAGCAAAGTATGGCAATGGGAAGATTCAGGGCGATCTGAGGGAGAAGGTCACGAGATATAGGTTGTGTTTGGATGCCTCACTGGTCTTATATCAGAGGTGTTATAAGTGGATTGTATTGTTGATAGATTTCTATGGCTTCAAGATGAAAAATAAAGAACAACTATATCAACAAGGATATAGATTGCATCTGAATAAAAACAATCTAAAGTAAAAAAAACACAACAAAATACATATGCCTCCATTGTTTGAATTCAAGAACATGATCTCTCATTAAAAATTGGAAACCATCTCAGTTATGTGTGTGTGTGTGTGCATACGTATGAACAAGGTAAGTTTCGTTTAGATGCAGTGCCACTGAAATAATATGCTCCATTCATCATTTCTTGTCATCTCAAGCCTAGGTGAAAACACGTTTTAAGAAGCGGTAGGTGATAGTGGTGATAACCTGAAATTCTAAGTCATTTACCACTTCAAACTTCTTTCTCTGAAAACTGCAAGCTTTAAAAAATACTACTCGCAGAAGAAGAGTTTTTGACATTCAGGTGTATATACATTGCGAGCGTTTCTCAGAGAAGGACTCAGCAAATGATTTCTTCATACTACAAATGGTCCGTTTCACTTTTGATTTGTCAATGAATATGTTTGCGAAGTGTTCTCCTACTGGAAATTCAATTTGTCACCAAACGTGACACAGCAGACAGTAAAGTCCTGGCTAATACATCATAACATAAGTAGATCAATGGTGTTCAGCACACCGAAAGCACTATAGACAGGTGCAGGTCAACATAGCTGAATACGATGCTGCCCACGAATGTGACCCCGATGACCTTTTGCACCAATAAATTGACTTGTGTTGTGTAGATAATTGTATACTTATTCTTATTGCATATGGGAAACTACCACTTAAAATAACTACATCTGTAAAAGTGGATCCACCTGTGTTTGTAATGGATCTGAATTAAATCCCTTATATTTAATTATTTGAATTTGTTTTCACCCAAGATCAGCTGACAAAACCTTGGAAAAAATCTTTTTAAAGCAATAAAACTTCTTTGACTTTAGAAGTATTCTGATTTACTGCGCAATGGAAAATACACATTTGGCCGATAGCAGCAGGTAACTTTAATGTGCTAATGTAACAAGGCAGGGGCCCAAAATGATTTGTGCCAGCTGCTATAATCTGTCAAAAAGATCAATTTCTTAATCTATCTTGCTCTTTGAACCTGGAATCCCTCGTCTAGACTGGAAAATGTCCCCTTGGCAGCACTAGAGATGAATAAGCATACAGGCCTCACAGATTCTCCTATTAAATGCTCGCAGCTTCTTTAATTTACTGTGTGTGTGCGCGGGGGGGTGAGGGGCATGTTGGTCCTGTGATGAATAGGAAGTTCTGGGCAAGAAGAATAAAAAAAAAGTCACAGAAGAGACACCTCTGACTCAGCTAGCTCATTTCTGAGGCTAAACGTGATTCAAAATAATCCTTCTATCAGCCCTCGAGAGCATGGGAAGGTATTGCAACACTGTTTGCCGAGCATTAGAAAAATAATTTTCCAGACCAGCTTCACTGGGAATTAAAATTGTCTCTCTACCTTTACATCTGTATTGGTCTCATAAAATCAATCATAAAAATGAATAAAACCAACCAAACAAAAACAAAGTCTGCAATGTAAGCTTTGACCTTGATCATTTTACATTTAATTAATTTGTTCATATTTTTTTCTCTTTTTGCCAGCAACATCTTAACAACTTGATGCAGCCGGCAATTTATTAGAAAACATGACAAAGAAAATAACGGGCTCAAAGAAATTGCTGAGGTTTCGAGTGAGAAAAGGTTAAAAATGAGTGGTACATTTGTTATTTATTTATAAATACATGCTCTCTTTAAAAACTGCATTAAAAGTCTTGAAAAGGGGGAAACTGGCAGCCAAGGTACTTTCATGCTAGAAAACCACTCCTTTGCAGTGGAAAATGCAGATTTAAAGTTGCTACTACGTTGAACTGAATTTCAAAATATATATTTTTGTAGGTAAATCTCACATCAAACCAGAGGAGCTTTTCCAGATCAGCAGGGACACACGGAACCGGAAATTGGGCTTCAAGGCATTCAAAACGAAAAACAGGAGACACTTCTTCATACAGAAAGGCATCAAAATCTGGAACAAACTCCCCAGCGATGTGGTAGAAGCGACAATTTGGGAACATTTAAAAATAGACTGGATAGGATCCTTGGATCACTTAGTTAATTCATGAATGGACACCAAACGAGCACGATGGGTCGAATGGCCTCCTCTCGATTGTAAACTTTCTTATGTTCTACTGTGGTGTACTGTATTTTGGATCCTTTTTGTTAGACAGTGCAATCTGCTGTACTTTTGAGTTTTAAACACTCCAACTATAAACCTAATCCATCCACCAACTGTTAAAATACTGCAGTGACAGTGATTATGATAATGTAACCCCGTTTTCACTAAAATATTGCATTTTTAGGTCATCAGCCTCTTTAGCACAGTTAACGTGAACTAGTTTAATAATGACAAACTATTAGTAATACTAATTTTCTCTCAAGTTTACCATTATACTGAAACTGCAACGTTATAATGTTGCAGTCAAAGCTCAAAGTGGCGTTCTGTAGGTTAAGCCCTGCTTCAGTTTAGAAAGTTCCAGTAGTTCTCGCCTCTCGGTCCCGAGCCATCGTGTATTCGTATGCCCGGCACATACTGCACATTTCCAGCTTCTCTGCAGGACCCATTCTGCTGCACTGCTGCCTGAGCGCCCTTGCTTGAAGGACACAAACTAGCCATTTCTCCCCTCCTGCATGTGAATAAACTTGAGCTAAACTAGGTGACTGATGAACAGCTCCCCTGAGTTATTCATCTGTCCTGGAGCTCCCAAAATGGGTATCAATTAGGGTCCCATTGCATTGTGGCGGTCAGTCCTAAACCACACTCTTTTACATAGAGCTGGACAAGAGAATTATTATTATTATTATTATTATTATTATTATTATTATTATTATTATTAGTGGTAGTAGTAGTATAAAATCAGAAATAAACAGACCAACAGTTTCCTTTTTATAAGGAAATGGCAGCAAGAAATGACATAATTAAATGTTATAATGCAAAAAATATAAAATGTGATTTCTTAAACTGAAAGGTGTTTAACAGATTGTAACTCAACCTTATTGCACTTCATCAACCATTAAAAGTCACTCGATTTGAATCTTTCTTGAAATGCTTCTCTCACATATGTGATACAATCTATACATTTCTATTTCATACCCTATAAGACAACTAACTCTTCTACTATTTAGTACTTTGGTTTCTCTGTCAGTTGTTTCACATATACATGTATTATGCAGTGAATATTAACACTATAAATTGTATTTGTTTTTGTAATGTATCCACTGCTCTTGGTAACCCAGGTAGTTAATTTATAGTTAATGACTGCATTTTCTTTTTTTTATGGATTTTATGGTTACCATCGGTGTAAAAGATAAGTCCTCAGTGGGAGATAAAAAGTCTGACACAGAACACATCTATTGTTCTGTAACGGACGGAAATCCTACATCTAAAAAGGTCTAAAATAGAAGATAGTCGATTCTATGTGGAAGATAAACATGTCCTACGTAGGAGATACAACAACACAAACAAATGTTCTTTTAATGGTTTTGCAAGCTGATTACATTCATATTGGATTCACAAACATCGTGTTGGACTACAGAATGGCCAAGAGTAAATAAAGGAAGCGATATTCACTAACAAGAAAATTAAAGGAGTCCATTTACAACCAAGTATCATCCCTCCAAGGATTCATTACAAAAGAAAAAGTACTGCCGTTTAAAGATATTCTTTTTATTTAAAAACAAGTTAAAACACAACTGCGACTGACTTGGCTTCCCTGTAATTATGTCTGAATTGTAATTTTTCTTGTTGTGTTTGGGGAATACTTTGGCTAGATTCTTTAGCAAGATATCAATTCAGATTGTGATTAAGAGTTGCTATGGAAGGGAAACTGTTGTAGCCCTTTATTTGACTGTTATGTAGTGTTATTTAATGATTTGTTGTATTGACTTGTATTATGTGGCTCATCAAAAACTAACAAATATATTGGTACCCCTCTATATATTTGTATTTTTTTACATTTTACATTCATTGCTTCTCAAGTTGGGATCTGCAATTGCTAATAAACCACAACTTTTTACACTGCAAGTCCCAGCAGTAGCATTTTTGCCAGACCTGTAGAATCATATGGAAGACTAATGCAGCCCTCACTTATAAAAATACTTCTCTCAAGTATCTGGCAAGGCACAGGGGTCAGTAGAAAAGGAAACCCTGGCCAACTTGGCTCCCAACCAGCCCTGGCAGCCCTTGGCCAACTGCAAAGTGTCCTTGGGGAATCCCTGTCAGAATCAGCTGTGACTAAGCCCAAATTCAGACCATCAATGTGTGAACTACAGCGTCCAACCTGAGCTATGAGCAGAACCTTTTACTGTGGGATCCCCAGATGCCAAACATACCAAATGCATGAACATACATGCACTTGACTACTTACTACAACAGATTGCTCCACTGATCTGCTGTTCTCAAGAGGACCAACTGTCCCCTTGACCATGGATCCTTGAGAAGACATCTTTAATTCAAGAAAGGGCTACCTGCTGTCCAGCCCAGGTGAGAAAAAACAGGAACTGAACTTCATTTGGGAGACGGCCCTTGGCATCAGTCAGATTTCGTTGCTAATTAGGGTATTTTAACAAGCCTGACACTTCGGAAGCCAACAGCTGTTAGAGACTGTTGTCTGTGTAATTGACTCTCTGGCAGTGTCAGCCTGGGAACCGGTCTGGGCCGCACTGCCAGTGAGAGAGACGCAACGGCCCTCTTCATAACATCAGCAGCTCTCTACCGAGACTGATCGAGACGCACTGATGTCTGGGGGCTCCTATGAAGTACAAGCACACACAACTGCAATTGTCTGGGCTGAAGAGAATCGGTTGTCTTCTAATCCTTAATCCCCTTGCTTCTTTATCATTTATGTCTGATCTGATGCCCTTACCCAGGGCGAATTACAGTTTTCACAAGAAACATTTTCAAAGCATTACAAAGTATAGTCAACACAATTAGTCAATACAAAATATGACAACATATCAATCTCATATCTGGAGCTTTCTAAATGTAATTTTTTAACTTTGAGGTAGTGTGTTCCTTTATTTTCTATGATGAACCTCGGCATTCAAAAAGCAAGACAATGTAACAATGACAACAAACTGTCCATCCCATGACATCAATTTGTTTAATCTGAAGATTGATCTAGTTTTGAGAACATAATCCATTTTCAAAGCACTTGCCAACTTCAAGAGTCAAAAGACTTGCATGATAAATTCTGTCAAAGTTAATCCCTATGCTTTGTTTATTAATTGGCTCCAGCATCACTGTACTTGTTGAACAAAGTATAAAAAGAAAAAAAAAAATCCTTTGCAGAACTGCACAGCTATCACTTTAAGCCACAACGCACAGAGCAGCCTTCAATGGCACTGAGTGATGTCCTGCCAGTGTCCTGACTAATCTGCCCTCACACTGCGAGTGGGACAAACCTGCCTAGAGGCCAGCATATTAATTTGCTACTCCCACAGTTCCCCTTTTCATTGTGATGGCAACTAATGTGTAACAACCTTGACACTGCTCCAAAAATCAATAGGGGTGAATAAACAAAATGTCAGTCACTGCTGTCACTTTAATAAAGTCTCAGCGTACTACATCCAGGTCTGAATTAGACGCTATAGCGTGACACGCCTAGAACAACAGAATCGGTCCTGTGTGTGATGTTCACATTGTGTCTGTTTTGTGAAGCAAATAGTTAAGAATAGAGCTCCGGAATGTGCAGGTTTCTTAAATGTATTTTTCAAACTATCTTGGTTTTACACGTCTCCAAAACTGTACAAATCCACTGAGATAATCAACATTTCTCACTAATTCATGTTGTTTATCATTTTTATGTCAGCAGCACTAATGTAAATGTAATGAAGTTGCAATTTATTTAAGTGTGCATTCTTAATGTGAAGATAATATGCATCTTTAAGTTAAACAGCTGAGTTAAACTTTTGCATACGGTTTCAAAAGCTAAAGGAAACAAAACTACACATAATTACAGCCTGACAGAGATTGCACATCAGGACAGTGTGAGACATGTTTGATGGCAAGAGTACACTCTAAGATGTTTGTGTTTCTGTGTGTTTGTTTATTTTGAGTACCCACGCACTATAATAAAAGCACGTCTTTGCGGCATACCCCTGCCTCCGTGTTTCCTAAGCCCTGCCTGAGAGCCCTAGATGCCGTGTTCAACCCCACACAGCAATATCTATAATTGTGCTTTGCAACAGCACATTAAATGCATACAATTTATGGACACTGTGCGTTTCATAGCCGTATCCCATACACAGACAGGAAGACAGACACACAGAGAGACTGACAGATAAGATGATTATTTGAATGCATTTTAGTTCACAGTCAGAAGCAAAGTCTTTCCTGCTTCCAGTTAGCAGCTCTGTATTTCAGATGCTACTCAGGTGCTGTATCAAATAAGTGACTTTACACAGTATAAATATCAGAGTTGTATTTTTATCAACGATTTTTTATATACTAGATATTTATTTTTTTATTAACTGTGTCTTAAATTATTTTGTTTAGATTTTGCAGTATTTTTGATGCCATAGTACCTACTTGTGTTGTGCACTGGTTTCATAATTACTCAAAGGATTAATAAAGTAACATCGTTATGTTGGAAAAAAAGTAATACATTCCTGTATTGTGCTAATTTGCTGGAGCAGAGTCGTGCCTATCTGATTAGAGTAGATTGATTAGGTTGGACTGGTGAGAGAGAACATGAGTGAATTAGAGCAAGGAAGCAAATGGAGGATGCACACACGGTTTGTGATTCAGTTGAAGCTCTCTGTGGAAATTGCACTGAAAGTCATGAAATGAAAGCCACTGGCTATATACATTCTTCATAAAAACAAAAACAAAATCATGCTAGTACAGCTCATTACACACTGCCAAACGCAACTGGCAAAAAGGTATCCCAACAGGCATTGTGAGGGAACACTGTTGTGAAATGCTCAACATTTAGCCTTTGCAAGCCAACTGAACCACCCATTGATTGTAGTATGTTTTGTGACAAGTGTAGGGGTAGTTGGAATGGGATGGGAATGCCTACACTAGTATAAATCTAACTATTACATGGCAGAAGCTCTCTCTACTGACGCCATCTACTGTCCACCTGTAGATCTATTAGTATTAATCCACAATTACAAATAGCACAACCGTAATGCATAATTAAATGTTTTAGTGATTTTCATTTGATTTTGACATACATATAGCAAGAATAAGCAATAAAACAACTTGTTTTACTTTGTGATATGGGGATGAAACAATCGCTGGTCATGACTAGTGTTCCTATATCTATATCAAAGGAATGGCTGTAGAGTCTCCATATTGCCATTAAGCTTTTTCTCCACACTATTGATGGCTACAGAAACAAGTTTAAATGCGCAAAAAGTGGCAAATAAAGATAGTTGCTAGTGACTCTGGAAATCATTTATGAATACAACTCCTATTACTGGGATTTTCCTGTTACTAGGGAGAAGCGTTTAGAATTTAGGGTCTTTACAGTGATTGGAAATAATCGCTAAGTGGCCAGTTTTGGATTTGATTAGGTACTGGTGTATTCATTTTCAATATATTACTGTATTATGTATTGGGATATCCTGAAAGCATGAAAGTATTAAACAACATACCGCCATTTTGGCAATACTCATATATTTTATACCTCCCTCTGGGAGAGGGAGGAGGGTCTTTTAAACCAGATATGTAACGATATGTTCATCTACAAATTAAGTCTTTTCCATGCTTGGCAGTTCCATCAATAAAAACAACCACTGCGCTCTTATTTGTGGAAAGAAACAACACAGCAGATTAGCAATGTCGACAAATATAGCTAAGTGAATTCCAGCGAGCTACATCTTTTGTCAGTACACAAGCAGAGAAAAAGACTTTCACGTGGTGTAAATGTGCATTTCTCTTTTGTCAAGTATTACAATGTATTCAGATTAGTTCCATTGAAAGGAAAGAAATGGCAGCATGCGAGATTATTTTTCTCTTTGAGGAATGTGGGCTCTACACAAAAGGAATTATGTGAACGTCATTTCTACAATAAAAAAACAGATCTACTCCTATAAGACCGAGGAATAGAATGCACATTATTGAACTGTACTTCCACCGTGACTTTAGCTTGGCAGTTCTATATAAAGCGCCGTTATTAGCATACAAATGAATGCTGCTGGGTAGACAAAAATTCAGAGCATGTTGTACACAAATAAGGTAATCATAAGAAGCATGTAATCATATCCAACTTCAGCCGCTCTCTCCAAATGCCCCAGTGCTGTTGGCAGACTCTACACTAAAACACAGCACAATCAACACGATTCACTGCTTGTTCTCTAGATGTGGGTAACAGGTCAGAGATATCCCGATGTTGTACCTGAATAAAGGAACCTAAAATTATAAATTCATTCAGTGTGCCACCGAGTTGAATTGCTGTAGTTGGACAACAGTGTATATAACAGCAGCTAAAACTGTATCATAAACTGTACTATAAAATGAATGGGAAACATCAAGTGTACTGTTGTCTCCGGTGTCTGTTTGAATATTTAAGTTGATAGAAGGAGGAGGAGTGGAAAGGCAACACAAAAAGGGCCTGTCAATTTCAAGTGATTAGGCACCCAGAATCATTTGTCACAATTTTAAGCTCATTTATAATAACAGCGAGACAAAAAAACAAAAGCAATGAATGACTACTTTCAGATGCATGAAACATTGAACTAAGAACTATGTATCTAAGAAATTACCTTGAATTTCAAAATATACTTGAGATCAATGCTCAGATGATTACCAGACATCAAAAAACGATTAGACCAGGAACACAGAGAGAGAGAATCCAGAGCTATAAAGGGATTCATATAAATCAATTAATAAATAAGAACCTTGATTGCCTATCCTTCCAAATCCACTGTCTTTATTCAGCACAAGAGCTAACGGCACTGTGGTACATTGTTTCACGCTGTGGCCTATTTTTAATGTGTCCCCTGTTTGCTTCTTAGTAATACATTCAATGTAGGCATGAAGGACAAGGTTTAAGTTTAGAAGCTGAAATATGTATTTTGCCCTTGATACCGAGGTTACACTCGACATTCTTCAGGGAACCAGATTATGATTAATAAAAAAAAAAAAGAATCGTGCAAGGAAATAGTAACATGTGTATAAAAATGAAAGAGAACTAACACATGCAACAGAATGGTCTATTTTTTAAATAGATTAATGTGTAAATTAATACAACACTGTCATTAAGTGTATAATTTATTAATTAATTTCAAATTATTATGTAAAATACATGTATTACAAGACATGAAGTATTGAATATCCAAATATTTGGTAGAGTTGAACCATTTAATACAATGTAGCTTTCAAAAATGTCCTCGAAGTAAAAAGTCAGTTTATCAGAGGTTGTTGGCATTTCAGTGTTGTGCTGGTCTGTTTCTGAACAAACAAACACAAACAAATAATACAAGCATTATAAACCTTTTCGAACACCTTAGGGAGTATCATCACAAAACTGCTTTACTTACATTTTTTAAAACAATCATTCTTTTGGTGGTTTTGTAAAGAAAATATATTTTTTCTTTCACAATAATAGGTGTCCTGTGAATTGTGAAAGCTTAGCTTTGACTTGAACAAAAGTGTGTTTTTATATCACCACTTAAATTATGCTAGAAAGCTGCATTATATTGCAGTCATAGTGGTACCACCTGGCAGGAAAATCTAAATATCAGGCAGGCACACATATCATGATAAAATACTGATCTGAGCTCATGTTATTCAAATAAACATTCCTTTTTTCATTGTTTCTTTTTAAAGGGTTTACTTTTTTAGGATTGGCTGTTTTTAGCTTACATTTCCATCAAGTACTCCATATTTAGATCAAAACTGCTTTGTAGTATACAATAGACATTGTCACATCTGTGCTCTGCAGTATACTGTATTAATATCAGTGCTTTTAATAGTATTTCTATTCACAAGTATGTATACTTGTAGGGAACTTGGCTGATTAGATATGGTGACTCGAGCCTTGGTTTTAAAGTCAAATGAATAGTATTTATTGCAAAACATTTACAAACAAAAAAACAAGCTATTTCCTTATTAGTATTAAGATTATGGATAGTTTTCTGCTCTATTCTGATCTGGAGATGTGCTTTGAAAGATTAATATAATAAAACATATTAGCACTAAGAAATGGCTGAGAAGACTTCCCTCACAGATTGAAATACTATTCAGCTGACATTTCAAATAGGCCACGTAAAGGGGCCATTTTTACTCCTGTTTTAGAGTCTTGTTTTTAGACAGGGCATTCCTACAAAAGCCCACACAGCAACCATTAACACACTATCCCCCATCCATAAGATGTGTTATTTATTCTTATTAGTGTATTTAGTCAGGCATGTTCAGTCCTTAATGAAGACAAAGACAACAATTAGGGATGAAACACAGGCTGACCCAAGTTCTCTCGCACTTGCACGGGTCCCAATGTCTTGGGGCACCACAGAAAACCTGGTACAGCACAGATTCAGTTGAGACAGTTGGCAATGAGATCGTTACTCTTTTAAACGAGTTTTAATGACATGCTCTTGGAAACATCACATTCTTCTGTTGATTCTTTCTTTTAACCCTTGTAACTCCAACCTACTACTAACGGATAACGGATAACGGATAACGGTCTGTAAGGACAATGTGTCACCAGGTTGGAGGTTGTGTATCTGAAAGTGTTCTTCACACTGTAACATGTTCATGCAAACTGTTCATAATTATGAGAAAATCAAGCAAGCACTCCTATTGGACATAAAAATGGAGAATGCCAAACTGAATCATGGTTTGTGATTAGATTAACGGTCCTACTCATTGACAGGGTGCAATACAATCCATGACAGGAGAGAGTCAGACCTGTGTTTAATGCTAAACCCAGTAGACAGTGCCTCCTACAGCCCAGCTTCCCATCTCCACACAAGAGCATTGGTTTAGACTTGCTATCACCATCTCCAACAGCAGCCTGATATTCCCTAGATGTCTTTAATCAAGTGCTCTTCAGGCCCTACCTCTACTAACTAGATCTGTGTAGTGTAATCTCTAAGTTGGATATACCCTAAAAAGGGACACAAGCAGAGCAATATTAACTTTCCTTGTTATACTTACTAGAGTACTTGTCTCCCTTTTCCCAAGGTAACAATCAATACTGTACGGGACACATTAACGACTGTGCATGATGGCACATATGGTGATATAAAATTAATTACTTCTTGTATCAAAAGAGCTTTCTCTCATCTCAAGGTCAAACTGAGAACACAAATACATAGGGAAAGAGTTTATCAGTATAGTTTTACAATTATTCAGCTGAAACCATTCAATGAGGTTCACCATTTCTATATAATGTCAGTAGCAAAACAGATTAATGTGATTAACCCAGTGCTCTCATATGTTATTTACTTCTAACTAAAATGCTAAAAATCCAGGTATATACCACTGCAAAGACTGCTTTTTGAAACAACAGAAAAAACACATTCTACATCAAATTCACTTACCCTGTCCCTGGTCCTGACAAATTGCCATTTGATCATCATCACCTTTGACTACTGTAAACACATCACTTATCCTTCTGGAGAAAATAGGGAGGCCTGCTCCCAGGACAGAACAACATCCCATCATGGTTCCTGGTGTCTAGGCCACAAGAATCCCAGAAATACAGCATCTAGGCTTTTATCTGGTTTACATTTTATTGTGTGTACATTTTCAAGAAGTCGTCCTCTGATATTGCTTAGGCTTACAGTGCGACTCATTATTCTGAATACATTTCCTTAAGCTCCTTTTGTGAAAATGACACACTTTAAAGATTCTGTGTTTCTGATCTTTCTGATCACCACAAGGTGTGCAAGGAAACATATTCAAAAACAATTATACTGCACTCTAGTCATTAGAAAATGAAATCAAACCCCAACCTGCAGACTTCATTTTTGACAGAAGGTACTTTAATTATTCAATATGCTTATTGCATCCTCCCGGGGGTCTTAGAAACTGTATAAAATCATTTGCAAATAAAAGATACATTGCAAAACTTGTTTCTTGGTTATACTGGCAACAAAGCATCTCAAGATTAACTATTAAAAAATGCAAAGTTGACACAATCCTTGCTTTGCCGCTGTTCATTTAATGTGAAGATATTTTTTGCTTTAATGGGATCCTGCTTAGATTTAGCAAACAAATGCATATTAACATGATGCCATAGCAGTTTCACCCCAAGGTCATTAGGTCAATGAAAAGGCTGCAGATGAAAGAGTATAGCCTACAGCTGTAGTAACAAGTATTCACACCTTTAATTGGAAACAGTCATTTATTTTAATATATATTTTGTTAATTAAACTAAACTTATTTATTCAAAATACATATTCTTAATTTTGTTGAGCACCGATTCAGCCTAGATTACTGCTGAGTTACGACCAGGGAGATGTACACAATCCGTAAGACATTAAGGACCCTTAAGGTCAGGCATTCAAGTTACCAGCTATGATGAGGTTAATGAGAAACAAATTCATAATTGTTAAAAAAAAAAAATCTATACTATAAAACAAAAAAACATCACAATGACATTCTACCACACCCCCTCACCCCCATTTTCCTTTGGGATTTATTTGATGACAGCTTGGTTTTAAAGTAATTACTGGCCAATGGACCTACAGGCACATGTTTTAAATAAACCAAAGGACAAATCTCCAGTTGAATAAAGCATCTGTCTAATATGTGAAATCATTACAACAGCAGCTTCAAAATGTGCTTGAACGATGACTTCACAATAGACTGACATTAATCCCCGAGACATGTGACCCACAGGGTGACATTCCTGGTGAATAATACATGACTGTGTTAAGCAAAAGGAGCTGAAAAAAGTGGCTTTGTAAAGCACAGCTTAAATGTCGAGTCTTTCCACAGCCAGAGAGCCCAATCTCAAAAACATGCAGTGTATATATGAGAGGAAAAAACAATCTCTCCCCTATATCACCGAGGCTCCACAACAGAAAGGAGGGATATTCCAGCTGTTGCCAAAGACACTGTTCTCTCGGCCCAACTGTCAAATGAGATTCGCCATATGTGATGATCCACTTCTCCAAACCATCCTGGTCCCAGAGGCTTGACTAATGTCTCACCGCAGAGAAGTGACAGGCCGTTCCCGAAGCTCTGAATACGCGTTTATCTTGTTCGATTGCAAAGGGAATGCTAAGCAACAGATGTGCCCGTCTGACCAATTCTGCACGCAGCCGCTCAAAAGGCCAGGAAAGTAAAGCTTGCAGCGTAATAATCTTAATTTAACCCAAACATTGATTCCTCCATTGACTCTATAACCTACTTTCGAGATTTAGGGATGTTGTTTTGCAGTGTCCGTAATTACTCTCAAGCTTAATGTGCTGTATAATGTGGAGTGCAGGATTGTGGTTGGTGTGTTTTAATTGTGAATCAGTGGTGTGCAGCTGGTTGCGGAGGGCGATGGTCTTGCAGGTGTTGTAGGTCTCGGTAATTTCCCAATCTTTTTACAGCCTGGCAAACAAAGTTTAATGCATCTTGTCACAATGTTCTTCTTTCTGCTCAGTCATAATTATAATAATAATAGCCTCTGTTTGACATTATTTATGTATTTTCACATTAATTTTGGTCTGTAAAGTCTCTACCCTCTCTAATGCTTGTTCTTATTTGTTGTGCTCAGGTTTTTTTCATCACCACCATTTTTCCACCCTCTATCTTCCCCCTTCCATCTTCAGAGAGGTGCTGTTGTATGTAATGCTTACTGAAGGTGCCAAAGCTGTTCCAAGCACCTGGTATTCTGATATCTGCCTTTAATAATAATAATTGGTCCCACTGTATGATTTATGGAAAGAGTTTAGCAAAGATAATCTGTAGCAATAGTTATGTAAATATATCTTCCAGTATGTCTGTTTAGCTTTCATTAAGTAGAAGTAAAAACAAAATGTCTCCCTCACCATTTTTAATAAAACATTATGCTATCGTCAGGGCCCTAGCCAGCTTTGAGGTCACCAAGGTCTGGACCTCGGTAATTATTTTAAAAAAATGTCTATCTATAAATATTTTTCTAATAAAAAAACAACAAATCGGTGCTTATTTAACTGAAAACATCTGGGGCCAGTTGTACTAACAGGATCAGATCTGGGCTCACTGGATCCGGATCATGAAAAAGCGCTGTATGAAGCAGATCGTGATCCGGCTCCACTGATCTGAGGGTTTGATCTGATTATTAAGCAGCGCTGCGGTGACTCAGCAGTTTCCTATGGACATGAACCAGCTCATCAGTCTCTGTGCGGCTGTTTGAACATCTACCGCACCAATGACTAAACGACAATCGTAAACCTTTCAGAAAACTATACTGTGCTGTATTGTTGACAGGTTTATTAATTAAACATTCAATTAATTAGTCAGTAATCCAAAAAGTTGTCCTTCAAGGACATTGCCCATTGGATCCGTTAAAACCTCAGTACACAATCTTTCCAGTTTCTTGCACTGGTGTACGTCTCACAAGCTACGCCACAGTTTCTTTAACTCCTCAACTACAAAAATAATATAATAATAATAATTTGCCAATAATCAGGTATTGAGGTAATAATTGGGGAATTTTTAGAAGCTAAAATAGAGAGAAGGAGATGAGGGGACCCTGAATTGAGTCAGACATGTGCACATGATTAAGTGCACAACTGCTGTTCGCATGATTCAGCCCATGGCATCAAAATCTCACTACAGCCAGGTACCCAAACTAAGTAGGCAGCCCTGTAAAAGGTAAGTTATTGCTAAGAAGCGTTCATTAACAAGCATCAATGTTGATACAGTATGCAGCATTTCATATATTTTAAGTAGTAACAGTTAGAGTTAAGGACTCAAGCAAGGCTAGCTGGCTTGAGGTTATGATGGCTAACTAGCTTGTTAACATGTGCAGGACTCAATTCATTCAAACCCTTAGTAAATGATTTTCAAGCTGTTCCAAACTGCATATAAGTGGCACTGACATTAATGCACATTATGGCTAACATTATAGTAACATTATATTATCTTCATAATGCTGTGGATCTCCTTTCTTGCATCTGTATTGTCACTTTACATAGTTAGTGCACAATACAATCTCAGTTATTACATAAGACAATATGAAAACTGATGTAATCAAATAGTCCTTTTCAAAATAGTTGAATAGCTCTTTTGGTCTTATCTTCTCCTGACTCTCTCTCCCTTTCCTTTTTACTATCTATCGTCTCTCTCTCCCTCTCTGTCACAAGACAGACACACACACACAGAAGAAGAGATTGTGCAGCTTTAATAAAAGTATTTTTGCCAACAGGTCCCTCTGTATGTATTTCATAGATAATGAGTTTGTGTGACTGTAGGGTATACCTTTGGTTCTGTTTAGATGTAATCTTGGTATGAATTGCCATAAATAAGCTCTATTAAAAGAAGATAAAATCTGGACCTCACTAATTTCTAAACCCTGGCTATCGTTCATGTCGAGATTACTACCCAAAAGGTAGTGAATACAACTGTCTAACAAAGCTGCCTCTATAGGCCGTTGTGAGCAACAATCAGACAGTCCATCCCCCTACTGCCTGCATTATCTATAGACGTTCTTTGACACGACCTGGCAGCCTTTAGGTAGTATTCTCTCAGATAACCAGGGTTGCATTCTTATTTGACAGTACTAGGACAATCTATAACTACCATTAATTAAATCTGCGATACATATTGATAGTGAGATTCAGCTAATAAGAGTGGTATTGTCACTGTTATGCAGATGTAAACATACACTGAATTTCAGCACAAAAGCACCCAAACTGTATAGTCTCATCCCATAACATAGACAAACACCTGTCTGTGGGCCCACACGATCGATACAGAACCTATTATTTGATCAATGAATCATAAATGTCACATGCGCTAACACCAGCATGGATAGCAGCATGCACTTAATAATGAGAGGATTAACTGATTAAGCTTGCTTGTCTTTTCCCATCTCCAAATGGTCTTTAACCATCAAAAGTCAGATCTATTTCTCTGAGCTTTTGGCCACACAGTGCAGTCAGCAAAAAGCCAAGCAACCTTTGAAAAGCCATTGCAACCCTGCGCTCGTTTAACCTCAGTACCTTCCTATGGACATCAAAGCTGCATCGAGGACTTTGATGGGGAGCAAATGATCAGAGGGATCAGAATGTTTATTTACAAAACGTGTCTCCAATTCTAACTGAGCCCTTTGTTCTGGGGAGCAGTGTTTGTCATACATCACCTGAGGGAAAGTGAAGGCAGCCAGTATTGTCAGCTCAGCTGTTGATAGCCGGCAAATGTAGCATTTACCTTCTGTTAGCAGCCCCCAACATCAATGCCAACATTGTTCTTTCTTCCTTTCTCTCTTTCATAATTTGAAACATCCAATAATGTGGGAACTCACCATTTAACACCCAGACATCGGAGAGGACCTGCAGCTAAACTCAACAAAACCCAACATTTGCTCTCAATTATTATGTGCTCCACACGGCTCAATTTATTGAATGGCTGATACACTGATATAAAGCTGGACACTGTGGAAGCACATGCATATGATTGAACGAAAAAAAAAATAGTTTGTATTTTGAGTCTTTCCAATGTGATAACTGCCCACACCATATTATAAAGGTCTTCTAAAAATGCAAGAGGTGTGGATTAAAAGAAAAAGTGTGATATAATTTGTGTCCCTACAGAATTCATATCATAGGTTATTGTAGATATTTGCCTATGAAAGTATTCATGCTTCCCACCGGCCAACATACAAACACTATTACTACAATTCCATTTGTTCCCAACACACAAACTTGTATTAACTGCTGTTATTACAATTTTCACTGGTGAATCTGCATTGTTAGAATTATGTTTCATGAAATGCAGTTTTTACATATGCCGAGTGAGATTAATTAACAATACGTATCATTTTATGTAGACTTTCAGTGACCGAGGATTTATTTTTAATGGAGATACAATGTAACCATAAGTACTATTGTAATACATGTAATTAAATAACTGAATGCATTTATAAATGGTTTCATAAACCTGTTAATTTATTTAAGAAATCTATTGGGAATTGCTTGTGTTTTTACTATGCTTTGAAATACATGAAGCATATTCATTGACAAAAGGTGGACAAACAGCAGGATCTGTATAATGCATAAGGGTAGCTTACAATCTCTAATTACCATTCATTACCTTACCATTAAGTAATTAATAATCATTATTTTTAATTATATTTAATATGTGCCGTCAGCACATTCCTTTCTTTTTTCTCAATTTTAAAAACAGGGAATCCATCTCCTCTTCCACTGATGTGAAACACATGAGTGCTTACCTACAAGAAGTATTAAATTGTGCTAACACATCCCCTGGACTAAATAGTGAATACACAGCGTTGAAAACACATTTGTTACATGACAGTACACATTCAGTACTTTTTAAAGAAGTCTTTACTCATCTTGTCTCAGTATCCCATTATTAAAATACACCCATATTATTTTGGTTATACAGTTCCTTAAAAGAAAGCTTGAGTTATTTACATAAAACAGCTACAGAGTCATCGCTTATTAATCTTTCTGCCGTTCTGATTGTCACAGTCTGTATTCCTAATCAGAGGAGCATACCAAAAGCTAAAAGCTAACTCTCCCCTGTGTTCTGGCCCAAATTTACTTGTTCTGTGGTAGGACTACCATTGCCGGGTCCAATCAGACTCATTCTATGAATGTTGACGATGTTGACAACTGCATAGCAGCAGTCTATATGGTTCTCTAACAAGATAAATTACATTCACTTTGCAATGCAAATTCGGAAGTTGCTGCCCTATGGGTAACTGGAAGGCTTCCCATAAATTCTCCCAGGTCTTAAAATTAACATATTTACTCCAAACCTCTCTGAAATCTAATAAACAGATTTCCAATAAGAACTGGACGCCATCCAAATGGAAGGCAGCCGGATGCAGCAAGAAAGTAAGTCCTTATGTGTGATAAATACTACAGCGCTGAAAAATGCTACCCGGCGGATACATTTCAATAGAACAGAAAACCAAATTCAGCAAAACAAGGACAAAAACTAATCAGCTTCTTAAAATGATCTCTGGCCATGTTAATTATCCACATTTGTGCACATGACACAGATGCATCACTGATTAGAACTGTAGGACATAAAATGTGCTAAGGAAAATCAGCACACGAAGAACAAAATCATACATCCCAATATGTTTCACATCTCTGCCGAAAATGAATCAAAGGCTAGTGAGAGGATCGTTGCCATGAGGGACAAGGCAACTAAGAAGACATGACAATATCAGTCATAAAACACAGAAAGCCATAGTAACCGCGATCCTCCTTCATATTCCCCTTAAAGCCTATGTATGTACCGCACCGGCGTTCATGTCGCCACTAGCGTAAATCACTTGACACGACGGCGGAGGAATGGCGATTAAGATGACAGCTTTAGTGACCTGCAGTGGAGGAGATGTGGTATTGATGTGCCAAAGACAAGTCTCTCTCTCATCCCTGCGTCAGCTGTCAGAACAAAAAGCCCTCCTCTGAATGCAAAGACGACGAGATTTAAAGCCCGCTGTTAAATATTTATCCGTACAGGCTCCCGACTGTCCATGTTATTCCACCTGCTACTACTGAAGGCTCTAAAGACTTCCCAAGAAACCTTAATCTACTTGTAGGATCAAATCTGCTCCCCTTACAGAAAAAGGTACTTATGTGATTATTTTGTTCCATTTATCATGTCCTGCTGCTTTGGGACACATACAGCGACTCCTCTGTTTGAAGTTCCCTTCCCTCCCCACAATCCTCCATAAAACTTTTAGATTTATTCTCTCCTGCAAACAGCTTTGAGTGACATTGATTTATTTTATTTAGTTTTATCGTTTATTGTACTAAAAGATGACTGAAACAATTATTGGGGCTAATCCATAAATCCCTGGTTGAATATTATCCTCTCATGTACAGCTGCCAGAGTGCACTCGCTGAGCCTTATTAACAACAACAAAAACGAGAAACCGAGAAAGAAATTGATGTACAGCAACGCTGAGAGAGCAGAACAGAGAAACATACATGTTCTTCAGGCTTTTGTATCCTTTGATATATAATTTGTAATATAAATATTAATTGATAATAATGAGTATGGATCGAACGTCTTAAAGTGCTGCCAAGTTCGTAACTCCTACAGTCCCCCAGTTTCATAATTCGAGGGGACTTCAACCTAATAGAAGTGTGAGGAATTGAGAAAAGTCATGATTTTCTTTGAATTATCTAGAATCACAGCCTTAAGCCCAACACTGAGGACTGACAATAGCAGCAGAACTTCTTATGCACACATGTAAGCAGGCTTATACTAAAACAGCCATCCGTTTCATTAGTTGAGGTCATGACATTTCATTGCTCGTGTTTATACTACTGCACCTTTGGTGATGATTCACTTTGTGTTTCATAAGTACAGTAAGTGTTCATTAGACATTAAATTAACTAATTCACTAACATCCTATGACATGTATGAAACAATTTTATAGACGGCATTGATGACATTAATTATTTGTGTTTTTGTGGTGGAAAAAAACACTTATACTCCGTCAAGCGATTTGGTTTATTTGTTATTGAATGTTAGTTGATGAGTAAATTATATTAAAGTCTATTTATGACACTCAATATAAAGCCTTACCATGCCCATAACACATTATGGGCATGGCTTACCATGTGCATTACACATTTTTATAATTATGGCACATTTTGTTTTCTTCTTTTCTATTAGCTGTATGAATTTGAAAGATTCATTTCCCCACCGGATTTGAAAAAACAAACAAAGGGATAAGCCACCCTGACACTGAGAGGGAACAATTCGGAGGTGGAAGGAGAGAAATCAAGGCCTGTGGCTGTATGATTGAGTTAAGAAGAAATTATTAGTTCAGAATTCTTAAGCACTACAGCCCTGGCAGCTCTGTATGCATAATTAATTAAAACATGTGCATACTGGCCTTGATGACTTTTACCATGGTATCTGGTTTGAGGTCAGGTAAAATTATCCTCACTTTTTGGAGATTTACATAAATGGTATCTCTGTCAATATCTGCACCCAGATTAATATATGCACAAACTATACTGGGAAAGAGTTTTTGTTTCTGAAGTCAACCTTGAGAAGAAGGCCAGTGGAAGCAGGCAAGACCTACCTTTGGAGTATTGAGAGCGAGGAGTACTAGTTCACTGCAATGCAAAATGCCACTCATTAAGCCCTTCTAATTAGAACTCATAAATATGCAGAGTCACACAGTAACACTCTCGGTCCATGCTGAAACTGTGCTGTAGCACAATTATGTGGCCCGGTAAAAATATGCATCTCCAGAAGTGGATGTTTTATTGTGTATTTAACCGAAGCAATCGGCAACCGACTGATGTGTTCTGGAAAGTTCCGGCTTCATTTTTGCCGCAGCAGCCAGGTCTGAATCTCCAAATTGACTTTGTGAAAGTCCTGGTGAAGTATTCAACACAGTTACATTCATATTCTGATAACTTGGATTGCCATGAAAAGTCACATGTTCTAACAGTCCAAGAGTTGCTGGGATTTTATGAGCTCTCTGCAAATGCAGCATGACCTTTCCCAGTAGAATATGGGAGGATTAAATCAACCCTTGAAAGATCTTTTATTTTTTCCCAGTGTTTAGAACGAAATCAGATTTATTTTTTGGTATCAAAAACAAACTGATTAAACTGGATTATTTGGTTTCAACTTGACCTCTGTTCGGGGTCTTCGTTGTCTAATAGTGATATATAGCGCAGTGAAGTTTAATCACAGGAGGCTTTAGTACTTTAGTAACACTTGGTCTGGGAAAATTCAGATTTTTCTACTCATTGTGAGATAATGAGTCAACTGACTGATGTGGGGATTTATTATATATGATTTCGGTGATCTGTTATTAAACAATCTGAGACCAAACATGTGCCATAGAAGTGTCTTCTTTCACAGCTAGCAAGCAAGCAATCACAGATTCTCAAGTCAATACTAAGGTCTGAATTTCCCCTCTCTTATGATGATGATCATTTTTTATTTTTATTTACTTATTTACATTCTGGAGCTCAATATTGAATTATTTAGAAATGATAAAGGTTTGTTTTTTCAAAGTCAGTTTGTCCAGCATATAGTTCACATACGCTGGGGGGGCATTCATTTTCACATATTAAATATTGAGCTCCAGGATTTGTTAAAACAAAAAAAGAAAAACATCATGGGATCTCAGTCATGACATCTCAGTCATGCCCCCTCCTTGTTTAAGTACATGTAAGACCCAATAGAGTTCAGGAATAGATTGAATTAATTAGCTATAGAATTCCTTTGACTACAACTACAAATACTACAAAAACAACTTTTAGGTTTTTATGTAGCAAGATATCATAAATATATACATACTGTATATAGTATATCTACAGTTACATATTTGAGAAAATGCACACACTAATAATACTGTATCTAAACTCCTTTACATTAATACTTTTTTCCTTGTGGCCACACTTATAACCGTGTCTTGTAAATTAAGCTATTTGCATATCTTAAGAGATAGCTTACACAACTTAGTTTTTATCTTTTTTATTTAAAGAGCAAACAGCGGGTTGCAGAAATATATAATTATACACAAGTACATATTGCTATTACTATGTGAGTCCCTGTATTTTTTTCCTTTTCTTGTTCACATGCTGATATGTTAATCTTCTCAAAGATGCGTCGGTTTAGGGGATAAATCCTCAAGGCTGCTATTTATCTGGCCTTAGCCACAGCTTTGATAATGCTGAATAACTTTATAATTTTCTTAACTCCACTATTTGCACCTTACAGGATCAACAGTCAGAACATATTGATTGGCAATATTCACTGTATTACACTTCAGGTTCCTCAGTTTAGTGCCTCTGTTAATATTACAAAGGTAACTGAACAATTAAGGCACAATAATGTGGCTGCCACCCTTAAACTGTGCTACAATATTCCACCCCCGAGCTTCCATACACCCACCGAGTCCCTGCAAATCAAACACCTACTCACTCCCAATGCAAACAGCTGTGCATGGCTTAATTTATGCACACATTCCGTCCATTCTAATGAAGTGGGAATTTACTATGTTAAACTCCAGAAAACAATTAATCACAGCACTGAGGAAAACCTGGGATTAAATTAATACACATCACAGTTTGTTCCGAAGCTGGCTCTGTGGACTGGGGCCTTTTTCAGCATACTTCTGGGTCTTTTATATTTATTTTGCTGGTCAAGCAGGCCCACGTGGTGCTCTTGGCAATGTTGTGAAACATTCATAGATCTTCTGAATAACCTTGGACCTGTATATCTAGAAAATCTGTCAAATGCAATTAAAGGAAAGCCATCTTGCTTAATGAAGAATATATAGTAATTATGCACTGATCAAAGCACTGTCGTAGTTAATATAACACATCTTCAGCAATTCAGAGAGCATTATTGTGAATCCTAAAACCTATTAGCTCAGTTTAGCTTAAATATCAGATCAGGTCATCAGGAGAGAAACTGAAAATGTTATTTGTTTCACAGTACTACTGATGATCACCATTAACACCTTAAAGTATAAACACACACACACATACACACCCTTCAACAAGAGGGCTAAATTGGATTTATATTCTCATGGAGTTGCAGCTTCAACTTAAATGCCCTTTGTAAAATAAAGAAAAAATAAAATAAAAAATTAGCCAAGTGAGGCGAGCAGCAGCCAAAATAGAAAGCGCTTCACTCCAGGTCTTCAGAGAATCCCACCAATCAGTGCACAACAATCTGCTGTGACAAGCTGCCATCTCTGGGCTGTCTCTCTCTGGCAGTGTGTACAACCTCCTGCAATGGCCTGCAGTCTCCTGGGTGGGCTTAACAGAGTGTCCTGGAGTGTGTGTTTGTCTCTCTATGTATTTGTCAGTGTGTGGTCTGTGCCTCAGCATACACTCACCTAAAGGATTATTAGGAACACCTGTTCAATTTCTCATTAATGCAATTATCTAACCAACCAATCACATGGCAGTTGCTTCAATGCATTTAGGGGTGTGGTCCTGGTCAAGACAATCTCCTGAACTCCAAACTGAATGTCTGAATGGGAAAGAAAGGTGATTTAAGCAATTTTGAGCGTGGCATGGTTGTTGGTGCCAGACGGGCCGGTCTGAGTATTTCACAATCTGCTCAGTTACTGGGATTTTCACGAACAACCATTTCTAGGGTTTACAAAGAATGGTGTGAAAAGGGAAAAACATCCAGTATGCGGCAGTCCTGTGGGCGAAAATGCCTTGTTGATGCTAGAGGTCAGAGGAGAATGGGACGACTGATTCAAGCTGATAGAAGAGCAACTTTGACTGAAATAACCACTCGTTACAACCGAGGTATGCAGCAAAGCATTTGTGAAGCCACAACACGTACAACCTTGAGGCGGATGGGCTACAACAGCAGAAGACCCCACCGGGTACCACTCATCTCCACTACAAATAGGAAAAAGAGGCTACAATTTGCACAAGCTCACCAAAATTGGACAGTTGAAGACTGGAAAAATGTTGCCTGGTCTGATGAGTCTCGATTTCTGTTGAGACATTCAGATGGTAGAGTCAGAATTTGGCGTAAACAGAATGAGAACATGGATCCATCATGCCTTGTTACCACTGTGCAGGCTGGTGGTGGTGGTGTAATGGTGTGGGGGATGTTTTCTTGGCACACTTTAGGCCCCTTAGTGCCAATTGGGCATCGTTTAAATTCCACGGCCTACCTGAGCATTGTTTCTGACCATGTCCATCCCTTTATGACCACCATGTACCCATCCTCTGATGGCTACTTCCAGCAGGATAATGCACCATGTCACAAAGGTCGAATCATTTCAAATTGGTTTCTTGAACATGACAATGAGTTCACTGTACTAAACTGGCCCCCACAGTCACCAGATCTCAACCCAATAGAGCATCTTTGGGATGTGGTGGAACGGGAGCTTCGTGCCCTGGATGTGCATCCCACAAATCTCCATCAACTGCAAGATGCTATCCTATCAATATGGGCCAACATTTCTAAAGAATGCTTTCAGCACCTTGTTGAATCAATGCCACGTAGAATTAAGGCAGTTCTGAAGGCGAAAGGGGGTCAAACACAGTATTAGTATGGTGTTCCTAATAATCTTTTAGGTGAGTGTAGATAGGTCTACTGTAACCCTATGTGCCATTTAACAAAAATACAAACAGTGCCCATAGGAAGTATTCACATTTGTGGAATGGGAACCTGAAATTGTAATGCATTTAAATGGGATTTTGTTTCCCCTTTGATTTGCACAATATACTACACAATTTCAATATTGAAACAAATGTGTGGGTATGCGTGTGTGTGTGTGCGTGTGTGTGTGTGCGTGTGTGTGTGTGAAAAATCTAATCAATTAAAAATAAAAATCTGAGAAGCAGGCCATCATCCCAAACTGAGCAGCTGTGTATAATGGGCATTGGTTAGAGAAGCCACCCAGAGACCAATGTCAACTTAGAGAGATCTACAGCGTTCCATGGCTGAGATGGGAGAAACTGTCCATGAGTCAACAATAGCTCAGTTACTCCACAAATCTGGCCTGTATGTAAGAGTGGCAAGAAGGAAGCCACTTCTGAAAAACATCCAAGTAAAATTTGCAAAAAGGTGTGGCAAAAGATTCTGTGGTCCCATGAAACTAAAATTAAACGATATGGCCTAAACACAAAGCGTTATGTCTGGCGCAAACCCAACACAGCACATCAGCCAGGTAATGCCAGCCCTAATGTGAAGCATGGTGGTGGCAGTATCATGTAATGAGGAAGTGTTGCAGTGGCAGGGACTGGGAAGTTTGCCAGGGTAGAGGGCAAAATGGATGGAGCTAAATACAGCAAATCCTTGAGGAAAACCTGCTTCAGTCTGCAAAAGACATAAGACTAGGAGAGAGATTCACCTTCCAACAGGGCAGTGACCCCAAGCACACAGCCAAAGTGTCACTGGAGTGGCTTAAAAACAAGAAAGTGAATGTGCTAGAGTGGCCCAGTCAAACCTGGACTTGTATCTGATTAAGAGTCTGTGGCAAGACTAGAAGTTTGCTGTGCACCAACGATGCACATTCAACTTGATAGAGCTTGAACAAATTTGCCAAGTAGAACGGGTGAATATTGAGACTTATCCCAGACTAACAGCTGTAATTTCTGCCAAATGTGGTTTTACCAAGTATTCACTCAGGGGGGTGAATACTTCTCTACATATCAGTGCAAGTTCATTAACTGTTGTTTCACAATACAAATACTATTGCCTCTTCAAAGTGTTGAGTAATTTATGCATCTAAAAGAAAACAAATTATAAAATTGAATGCATCATAATTTCACAACAAAATGTGAAAAAGTACAGGAGAGTGATTACTTCCTATAGCCAATGTAAGTAAAGGAAAAAGCAATTCCAAAAGTATTGCAGGTCTTGTGTTTAACTCTTGAATAATTAAAAAAGGAAGATTCATAAATTATACACAAATATTTACAATTATTGATTTATTTCATTTTCACTGTATAAACAGAAATGATTCACCAGCAATGTGGGCTGGATGGAAAGTAAGACTTGCAAGTGCTCAATCCAGCCTGCTAAACCCACCAGCTACAAAACAGCAGAATAACCAGCCAATGCAAACATAGTTCCAGTGATGGTAATGGTTTTAAAATGCATTATATGCCTGTGGCCCACTGATGGAATCATTAGAAACCAGTGGGACTTTACTTTCCGGCATAATTTTCTCCATCATTAGCGAAGTAATCACTGCCAAATAGCCCTCTTGTAACCATGTATGGATGAAATGAAAGCAGCAAACAGTTATAATAGACAAACAGCCATATAATCCATCACCTTTATTCTGTGCATCCAGGTTTTTTAAAGCACAGTGCGCTTATTGATGTTTCCAGATCCTGGTTTATGTGTTGACTGAAAGTCCACATTGAACTGCTTCAATGACCCTATTCCTGAAAGTAGTTTACATCCAGCATTGGAAAATGAGAAAGCAGAGGCTGATATTGATAGGTTCCACCTCCTATAAATCCATAATGAAAAGCATTTAGGCTAAATGAACCCAATACATCATCAGCAAATAATAAAGAGCTCAGCTGGGAAAAATAAGCCTATATGTATCTTATTTATTTAAGAATATTTCTCACCTTCACACATTCCAGATCTGTACAGCCTCTTAGGATTTACTTTATTATGTCTAACATGATTTCTCAGGAAATATTCTCAGCAAGAAAATAAAAAGAACAAAAGTGCCTGGTAGAAAACATACAAAATGACATTGTTATTATATATATGTACGTACATCATCAAGCACTGCCACAAAATAATTTCGAATGATCAAGTCATTTCTTCACTTCTGCAGTCTCTTTTCACTAGGCGTGTACCAGTACTGACACATGTATGTGTTTTCTTGCATCGTTTTCTCCTATTAATTGTTTTGAGTAGCATACATGTATATTATAACTAGGTCGAGCTCCTATAAAACAAAGAAATGCAAACACAAACAAAACAATAATGACTAGTCATGAATAATAATTATATTTCTTATGAAAGTTTGATAGCAACTTATAGAAAATCAGAGCTAAATGTTCTAATTTTACCACTGTCAAGGCAGTGCATAATCAAAACACCATCAACTGTTTCAGGTGTCGGCCTCACGCATAATTATTGAAAATTTTCAAGATCACTGAATTTTTAGAACACTTCACAACATGTACCGAAGTCAACATTATCATCTCTCTTCATTAGAATTAAAAAGCTGGCTCATTCCTAGTGTAGCAGGATGACACAATACACAATCCTGCCCATGTGATCGTGTCGTCTGCAGATAGAGTCAATCCAGACGAGCTGCAGGCAGCTTCAGGAAGCGACCCGAGAGTCAGTGCTTCACTGCCCCTCTGTCACATCTGCTTTAACCCCCTTACACTGAGCAATTACATCATGAATAATTTACACAGCTAGACGAGCAATGCACTGCTTTGAGACAGAGAAGAAGCATTTCCTTCATATTATTATTAATAAATGGGAAAATATGAATACAAGCAATGTCAATGCTTTAAAAAAGTATAATAAATTGGCACATTATTAGTGAACAAAAACACAAACCAACAATAAATAGACAAAAACATTTGATAGCAGGTAGGATTCTAAAAAATACACAAATGTTTAGTTCCATCCATCCAGTTTCCATCCGCTTATCCTGGTGAGGGTACAAATGTTTAGTTAAAAAAAAGCAAATAACTGTCTAGAAAAGATTGGCACCTATTTTAAGTGGTCACTTTTACACCTACTCTGTGAGCAGTGCATTACTCGACCTTTGCTTCTGTTGGCTATCAATCAGACATAACTACACTGCACTGTTACTTCTAGGTAATTATGTTCTCCTGAGGGTCCTAACACTACATTGAATAAAGATAGCTTTTTTTTTTTTTTAACCATGCTTCTCCAGTGCTGCCTACAAGAAACCAGTGCTAAGCTCTCTCACTTTGCATGCTTCCTAAGGAGCATTTTGCAGAGACACAGGCTCTGGAAGAACTATGGGTATCCGAGAAGGTAATAAGCCCATCATCGACATGCAACTGATGAGAAACACCACAATGTTATGGCAGAAAACATCTTCTCATCAGTGGCTAACAAGCACAGTGCAGTAATGAGTACATTCATTATTTCGTGTCCCCACAGTTCCTCCCCCACCACACCTGTCCTCTTCATTAACTTCATTATGTCATTTGTTTTTTGTGTCCTTTTAATTCCTTTGTATTAATGAGCTCGGATTTTGTCAGAGGACTAGATCTTCATGTTTCGCCCCCCCCTGCCCTTCCTGCACATTCATTAACCTGTGGCGAGAGGAGTTGGCTCGGGGCCAGCAGCCTCACACCCCCCCCACCTGCTCTCTCTGTTCTGCATTTGCACCACAATGACATGGGATGAGATGGAGAAGATCGCCGCCGCTCCAGTCAATCTGCGATATTAATACTCGAGATGCAACAGTATTTAGCATTTCACTGCAGTACTTACAGAAGCTTTAATGGATTCAATCAATAGCTGCTTCTCTGAGGATAATGGATTGCACTGACAGGTCTGCATCACTCCTGTGCTGCCCATGTATGCACCTATATTTATTGTTCAATCTGATCTTCTAATGCTAGCTTAAATATAGATATTAGTACAAAGCAGTTTCCTTAGAGAAATACACAACATACAGGCCTAGCTCATGGCGAGATTTTCCGGATGAGATGTTGTACTGGCTCAGTCTATTCCCATGCCTTCCCCTTGCAAGCAACAGGATCAGGTGGCGTCACATTAAAAACACACAATCACAGATCCCCACGATGCTCCACAGATGTCAAAGGCAGATTCATATTTAGAGAAAGTTGGCACAGACAATTCCTTTGGAGCGTTTAAGCAGTTGAACCCGTTATCTTTGGTGACATCTGATAAATTAGGGAACAGAGGAATCACACCAGCCCAGAACAAATAGACTTATGGCACTAGACAGCTGCCAGATTATGGGCCCAGCCCCTTCTCGATATATGAAGCATTTAAAAAAATTATTGCTGTGCCACTCTGAAGTGGGTTTTCTTTTACAAAAACAGTTATTTACAGCACTTTGCTACAAACCTCTACGTGAGTGCCTGTTTTCACCCTTTTTAACATTGCTTCCATGGAGACTCAGATCTGTATCACTCCTAAACGTTTCACACTTTGTATCTCAACTATGCGAGTCCAACTGAAATGTACTCTCCTGAGAGAGCACAGCACAATTCTAACACAATTGCTGGTGGGTACATGGCTATATCGCATAAAACACACACAGTAATGGATGCAAGTGTTTTGATGTGAACAGATTTCAAACACACTGGGTTGTTAACATCCTGGTGGATTTCACAAAGGCCCAATTTGACATCACACAAACTTGCCGAGGGTATTCTAACATGCATGTGCGTCTTTCTCATCTTCTGTAGCTTCAAAGATGTCTGAGTTTTAACAGGACAAAACAGTTGTTCTTTAAAATATCTAACCTAATGAACTGGAATCATATTAAATACAGAATGCTACATTACCAGAGAAGAGCAGACCTTTGGTTGTGCCGAAAAGGAACCAATAGCAAAGTGCAGTCTGACAGTAAATGAGTTACTAACGGATGTCACTGTGTGTACACTGTGAAATATAGGATGTCTTGAAGGAAGCATGTCACCCGGGTTTGTACATTTATTTCACTCAGCACAGACACCAATTTCCACCGGATGTCAAACTTCAGTGCAAAAAGAATTGTTTGGGTAAGTTAATTGTAGATGGTGCCTTCGTCCTTGCTTCAGTGGACTGCAGCATATTGCTTTCACTGTCAGCAAAACCTCATCTGTTATCTCAAAATAAACATCTGTGGCAAGCGTATAGATGGCTTCCAGATACCAAAGCATTACTCTTTGTTTTAAAATGTAAAGGAACTGGCTCTGCGCCTTGAAACAGAATGGCAGAGTTTCAAGAGCCATAACAGAATGGTTAATTATTTCATTTTTTATGTTGATAAAGCAACAGATATTTCCCACCTGGTATATAAGTTATAAAATATGTGCAAGGCATGTTGATCTAACTGAAAATTCAGTCACTTATGCCCTATAGTTAATTGTATCTGTCATGTTTTAAAGAAAAAACATATATAATTAATAGTAGCAGAATGCAACTAGGCATCTTCTCACACTATTAGTCGAAAGGGATTCACTTTTTAATAGGTGTCTGTAATTCCAGTGTATTGTACCTAAAGTTACATTTTCTATTTCATTACAATCCAATTTATATTTTGTACTCTAAGCATGTATTCCCTTTAATAAACAAGAAAACAATCATCAGCTGCCAATCATCTTGAAGTGATTATAAATAATAATAAACAAACCTCTGAGACTCATGAAAAATCACTGAAACAGCAAGGTTCTGGAAAACATAAGATCCATCACCATCACCATTTTAAGCTGCATGCCACATAGCACTGCTTAGCAAGAGGAGAAATACAGCCACGGTTCACCAGGGAGTGCCTGAAAGGGTTAATCGGGCCAGAAACAGAGCAACCAACATGCAAGCGCTAACCGAACAGCCTTCTGTTCCAGGCCAACAGCAGGGCTAATCCACCGTAAGAGGCAGAGGGAGGATAATGAAGGTGCTGGGAAATCTCAGGATGGCCAAGTCAGGAACAATAGTCAAGGTTAAAATCAGTGTGGGAAGAGCGTCCAACTGGGAGAAGTGTTGGGCCACCAGGCTGAATTAGCACAGCCACTACTGGGGCAATCATCGTTATAACAATAACATTGTTAAATTTAAATTGAAAAAATGTGGACATATTGTTTCTAACCTCGAACAAGACAAGCAGGAGCACAGTGGTTAATTTCCCTACAGTTGTCTGCTGTCCAAAGGCACATCAGGATGGGTCCAAAAAGTTCTTCCTTTTTCTTACATATTTCTTAATCTTATCAGTATGTTTTGTTCGAAACTTTCACCTCATAGACAGAGTATTGATCGATTTCTCTTTGATGACCCTGTGAGAGGTTAAACGCTATTCTTCTGCAAGGTTTGCTCAAGGATAACCCACAAAAGGCTACGATTTTCCGGTGACTGGAGACGACAAGAGCCTAGTAGCGTTTAATTTGAGTAAAGTTGTTCCCTTTGTTGCAGCCACCGTTGCCTAAACTTGTAGAAGACACTCCTTAGAGTAATGTCTGAGTAATTATTCACACTTCAGAAAAATGTTATTATCTACTGCATTCCTCTATGAATTTAAGAGAAACTCTGCTACCAAAATTAATTCTCCTTGAGAACCCTTTTGAGCTTTTTATAATAATATATTAAATAGCCTATCACATGAAGTACTACTGTCAGCATTTTCACACAGTCAGTCCCTCATCTGCTAGAAAACTATAGGTAAATATCATTACCAATAATGTAAAATAAGGTCTAGAAACAGGTGGTTAACCACCTGTCTGTGATAGAACGTGTCAAGTGCCTCATCCAGCAAGCTGTCCATATGATATGTCCAAAATATGTAAATTAAGTGAATCTATAAAAAGTAATATTTAAAAGAACAATCAATCTTCCCTGGCTTTTGAGAAGTAATATTTTATCATTACTGGAGAGAAAAACTGAAGTTGTTGGTTTTGCTCTGGGGAATGTGTCCGTTTTCTGCTGGAAATGTCATTGCATTGAAGTCTAACTTATTTTATATTAATATATAAGGGATGTCCATTGGAACCAAACCTCCAATTTCAATTTTAACTTAACTCATGTCCAGTGGAAAAGGATCATTAATCTGTCGGAAATACTTTTAACCCCCTTTCTAACTATAGCTTGCTGGCTCCCATGATTTATTTTCCATTAACAGGATTCCTCAAACATACAGTACTTAGGAGATGAGTCTGCTGAGGAGAACGGATGTGAAGGAGCTAATTGTAGGGTTCAGCCCAAACTTGCAAGCTGGCAGGGCTACATGTGTTCAGTAGAACTGGAGCAGAATTAAACCGCTAAGACTGGCAGACATACAGAGAAGTATCACAGATAACACAAATCACAAATATTTGCTTATATCCTTTTTGTATTCAAGCATAATTCTAAAATTTCAACAGCAAAATAATCCAACAAAGCAAGCAAACAAACAACGTCAACAACAAAAAAATAATTGTTAAGTATCTCTTTGCCCTAACTACATACATTTTTAACTCTTTTGATTGTCATTTTTTTCCTCTCCAAGGAATACAGCTACTGACTGGACTAGAGAGCATGAATTTTGACACAGGGTTTAGACTCTCCATTTCTGTCCTTATGTGTGAAGTTTGTCATCTGTCTCACTGACAATCTCACAATGCATTTAAATAGGATATTTAGTTTCCCGCTCCTGGGTTTGGGTAATCTTCACTCATTGTCAATATCTGAGCTGAGAAGTTGGCTGGAGGGACTCACAGTACATCTACAGCAGACATTTATCAAGTTTGCTTCTGCTACCAACTGGAAAAAAAATATCAATGGCTGTTCTTATAATAGCTGGACTGGAGCATATCGGGGCAGTTCATGTGAGAAATATGAAGACCAATAGGAAGAATGCAGAAAATACACATTGCCAATCTTATGCATATGGACCAGCTGAGGTTCTCAACAAGAATATATATAAGAATTCTAAATATACCTAGTTGTCCCCTATTTAATATTAATAATCTTTTATAAGGTGGACTGAAGTGTTGAGTTCTGACAAAACAATCTAATAAACTAAGACTATACAGATTAAAAATAAGCAACCTTCAGCCTAAGAAGCATCACATTTGTTTTGAGAGCACAATTTACATTGAGGAGATGACAAAGACCCCAAACGCCTACCTTGTCGTGGGTCATACTGCCTCATCTGAACCTCCTCCACACATTCTGCAGGGAACCAGCCCGTCCGTCCTTTCACTGTTCCTTCCCAAAATCCCCCCTCTCCGATGCTCAGTACTGTTGGAGAGAGAAACACACTGTCAGTGACGGGCTTTGAAGGACACACAGAGAGAGAAAGAAACATAATTCAATAATTCACAGCAAACCGTTACATTCTGAAACACAGCATGCAGTGTGTAATCTCGAAGATACACTTTATTCCCATTCCTAATATTGCTGAAGTGTAGGAATGATACAGATACGGTATCAAACAGGCTGGTCTACATGAAAGCAAAACCTAAAACTACAGTGACAGACGTTGCTTACCATTTTCTCTAGTAGCTTGTGAAAATCTTTGTAATATACCCTGTCAGATTATATAAAAAACTATGGAGAAGTCAATTTGATTGATAGGTCAATTTTTCACTTTAAGAACCGTGAACAATTATTAGAGAAAATGCTGACAATGCATGGCCTTGCAGAACAGACTTGATATTCAACAAACATTTCTACTTAAAATGAAAGGCTTCAAACACACTTTCTGATTTTCATCTTACTTACAGGACATTCACAACATTGGTGGCTAGGTTAGATTAAAATGCTCAAGCCGTGTATATTTTGTATCTGTTTTTTTTCTTTAGCATGGATCAGTTTGTAGTGAAATGAAACACAAATTTACAATAAATAAATAAAACCTATAAAATAAACGTGAGCCATATTGCAAACTTTTCTTTTTGACTTCTTTGGGTTTTACTATTGGTCCACTAGTAACAGGAAGTGACAAGACTGTCAAAGAATATTTTTCACATTAAGTTAATGAAACCCTTCTTTAACAGACAAAAACTCCCTTATAGATCATAAGATATATGTGATCTCAGTATCTTTCAAATCTGTCAGCCTGGTTATTATTATTGTATTATTTACTTCTTGGCAGACACCCATATCGAGGGTGACTTACAGTTTACACAATAAGCAATTTAAGCTTTACAAAATAACAGGAACAAATCAATACACAACTAAATTATATGATTATTATAATTATAACTAAAACTATGTTGGCATTACCATTAGATAAATGCAGAAGAATATTACAATGAATATACTAAGCAACTGCAAAGGATGCTGGGAAAACACCATGGTACAGCATTGCAACTGCACACAACTACAATTGCATTAAAACACAAAGCTCGGCTACACAACCCAGTGCATCTCATGTGTGTACATCTCTTTAAATAAAGCCACTTCAACTGGGACAACATTCATGGCTTGCTTAGGATAAAAATGTATAACTTTGCCTTATCTGCCGTACTACACTGAGAGAGAACTTCACATGAGATCCCACTGAATTTCATCTGGAAAGTTTGTATTCTTTGTTTAGTTCTCAATTTTGTGTACTTTATTAAACTTGTAGCTACACTTTGATTGTTTTAGGCAGCTTCCAAGTTTAAAAAAAGACCAGCTGTAAGAGCATTAGCAGTGTATTTTTTGGCAAATGCTTTTTGTTATAATGCAGCGAGAATGTAACCATTGCTAAAGCAGTGTTGCAAAAAAGAGCTGTGAGCTTTTCGCACTGCAGAGCGCCTTTGATTTAATACCACAAAAGTTTGGCTACTGCTAACAAATCACAAAGCAAATATTCTCTATTTAATCCAGCTTCAGAGCATCATTTCAAACTAAAATATAAACTTCTATATCTGTGCAATATGTTAGTGTGAAAAAGTTGCACTGTGAAAAAGCAAGAGAGGTGGCAAGGAAACTTTAGTCAGCCAAGCGCTAAAAATCCCATGACACCCAGCCTTCGTGAGTTCTTATATTACTGTACATTAAAACCCTGGATGCTGTTTTTAAACTGAACTACTTCATGCAAGTTCAATAACGAAATATATGACTGAAAAGAGAAATCACAGAGAATGTCCATCTGATCAATTAAGTTGCCTCTTTTAAAACTGATTCATACACGGTGAAAAATGAGCCTCATTATGGAACTGGCTACACTTTCTCATCTTAAATGGTAAATGGCAAAGCTTTACTTCCTCACAGTTGCAGGGAAGTTTTATCATCTTGCAGTTGCTAGGAAACCACACCGACAGGCTACAGTATGTGACCAGCTAGGAAAGCATTAGAATATATTAAAACAACATGTTAATTAAAGAAATATAATTACATATTAAAAATAATAATAATAAAACAAACATGGTAATATTTTAATTTAGGTGATTGGTTTACAATTTAAGTAAATATAATGCTAAAATAAACACAGAATATCAGAATAGCTGATGATATTAAGCAATTAAGTTAGATTTATTTAAATCAGTTATTTTGTCTTCTTAATGTCATTAGGTTCTAAATACTCTATGGTCCCATCCCAAATCCAAGAAAAGCTGGATCCATTCATAAATCATAGGAAGGGGACAGTAAATGGAAACACACCATGACTATGACCAATGAGTCTGTAAACTGTACTTATTATGTTATTATATACCAGATATTATTATCAAAAGCTTAATTTGCATTACTCCAATTGAATAATACTAATAATACTACATTAATAAACAACAATACTGATTGTTGTAGTATGCTGTAAAAGATAATATATAACTCAATGAATAAGGCAATTAATTGGAAAATCCAGGTTTTGTTCCATGTTGTCGTGTGCCCATCATTCGGTAGACTTCATACGTCTTATATTCCGTTAGAAGTTTAGGGTCTCGGGCTAGAATGCGTCTTGCTATTCCTCATGTCCATCCCAAGAAGAAAGAGCCTCAGTGGAGTCCAAGACCATCAAGATTTGCACCCCAAGAAGAAGCGTCAATTTAATATCATATTCAGTTATTACAGGCAATCCATGACCAAAAGGATTTAAAATAAAATAAAAAATTCTGTTAATCATTTCCCCAATTTGTAGATTTTATCCATAGCAGTTTTTTTTTTTTTTTTTTTTGTCTGATGTGACTGAGACATGAGACGAGACGAGACAGACAATAAGACTGGTCAGTATTTAAGGATTCTGTAAACACCCAGATATGATGAGCTATATCTGTATACCAGCGGAGGTCCAAAGCTTCAACTTTCTTGCAATTCCCAGATTAAATAATTTTGTTTTTGAAATAATTTAATTTGAACTCCAGCCGAACAAAAATCCTATTCATTGCTGTGCAGATTTCGCATCCCAGTGGAAGCCATAAGTGACCTTCTTTGAAAGCACCAACACAACACAGAACAGCCAACAATGAAACCACCTAGAACACATTTATAAATAGCAAAAATCATCTGTGTCTAAGAAACACACAAACATTTACACCAAACAAAATGAAATCCATACTCATGTTGCAGTCATTGTAGTCATGCCAGAGCTGGTAAAGCACAATAACACATCTTAGTCAGTTCAGGGAGGACTCTTTCGTGACCTCACAGGAAGTACTGCCAAAATAAGACATATTACCAGATATACTTAGCTGCGACAAGAAACAAGAAGATATCTATACATATAAATACCAAAAATATAAAAATACTGATACTACAGTGAAAAGTTTGAGAAAAGCTACAATATCTGTGCAGAAAATTAGAAATTTCCATTTATAACATCTGCAAACAAAATGTTCTGTTGTTGTCATGGATACAACCAAGCACTGACACCACTGTTGAACCTGACTGGAAAAAACAAGGACTGAAAGCATGTCTAGGGGATAATGTGTGGTTGCAAAACGGTTCTCATTAAATGAAGAAATCATGATAATACAATTTACCAATATTTTCAAAAAGCAAAGCTCTGTGTGGCAACGCATCAGATTTATTTAAATCAGTTATTTTGTCTTCTTAATGTCATTAGGTTCTAAATACTCTATGGTCCCATCCCAAATCCAAGAAAAGCTGGATCCATTCATAAATCATAGGAAGGGGACAGTAAATGGAAACACACCATGACCATGACCAATGAGTCATCAGATTGTATGGCTGTGTGTTTTTGCGGTGTTGTCACCGGACCTAGCGATCACAGAGCATTTGAACCAGTGAACGTAGTATGAAACGCGGCTCTCAGTTCATGGTAGTGTAAGAGAGGCATTGTGGGGTCTTGACATATAGTGCAGCAACGTTAAATGAGCTGAAATAAATTAGATAAAAAGCATGACATTACATTGTGTGTATAGCTATAGCAACCAAAAGTCTGGGTGTGCAGATCTGGTCTTGTTTGATTGCTCATTTTATTTTTCATTTTTTTTGTTTGACATTACTGCCTTAAAATCAAATTAAATAACTTGAAACAAACTACTGTCACTGTATACTTTCATGCAGTCTAACACGTTTGCCTGTTATATTAGCCTATATTTTGCATGATTTATTGGTACAGAACTTCTGACATGTGTGACAATAGTTAGCATTACATACGCCAACCCGCCAATCATCAATAACACTCAGACTTGCCATTTCTAATGACCCTGTCCATTTTTCGGTACAGTCACAAGTTCTTGGTGAAAGGTGGCTTAACCTTGTTGTGTTGTGGTCAAAATGTGAAAACGCACCCCTATTCTGATTGGTTACGACAGTTAGCCGACGCACTGCGTCGACAAAGCAAGGACGTGACACGACATTTGCTGGCATTCAATTTCCTGCTCCATTCACACAGAACCATTGCCGGAAAACTGCTGGTATTTAGACTAGGACCCAAGGTGGAAAATTGCTGGTGTCGAAATGCTGGCATAAACCCTTTCACACAGACCTTTCTGGCAACAAAATGCCACCAGAAAACCGGCATTTGTTTCAGTGTGAATGGGGCTTATGTAGGCAAGACAAGAGGTTTAATTTCCTTCAACTCTTTCAAATGTTTTCTATGTACCATTGACATTGGTGTTAGTATGGCAAATGATTATTTTCACATTTTAAATTAATTGGATTTTTAACATTTAATGCATCAATTATTTTCTAGTAGGGGTTTCAGACTTTGTTGCACAGTACAGCTGTCTGAATCCATGACCCAGTAGATTACCCTTTACACAGAGAGAGTCACAAAGACAAATGTGACACCACCATATCAAATACTTAATACATGAGTATGGTAATACACATTGAATCATTATATCTTTCTAAGAAGAGCAAATATATAAAATGTTAATGACACAATTACAGAAATATTTCTAGCTCATTAACACTTTGTACTAGATAAACAACAGCTGCCTTCTTCCAAATGATTGATATTTCTTGCAGAATTAGGGCAAATCTGAAAGGATGTGTAAAGTGACTGATTCAGATTAAGCAGATTCTGAGCTAATATGCTGACTGAATATAAAATTGCATTTTATGATACAAATGATATACTATGGCCCCCCATTTATAAATATACAAATTATTAAATTAACATCTTTATAATCACTTTATGGACACAGATGGATTTGCAAATAAATATGGTTTGTAAACTTAATTTAAAAAGGTCTCACTAGTTCTATGTGTGTTTGTGTGTTATTACAATTTTTGTTTTACCATATATTGGCAGATGTCAAACTTCAGCTCTGTGAAGTTAGATGTGTCGAGTCATAACATCCTGGATAGTGGAAAACTATGAATCACCAGATTTGACTTCCCCAAGCTCAGGCAACTAGTATTATCAGGTACATCCATTCAAGAAATTGTACCTGCACTGTCAGCAGTCCTCACATATAAAGTGGCATTGTTAATTCAAGATTTTGCACACAGTTTACATCTGTACAGGACTGCTAACACATTCAGCATAGATGGAGATGTTAATTGTAAAATGCATATTTTGGCAATTCACATTAACAATATTAATGGAAAAGGAAACAGAGGTAATTGGGAGAAGTAAGGTCATTATCTTAATTATCTCTATAATGCAATGCTGTGTTTGTTCTTCAGAAGAGAAGGTTCCTCATTTATGCTTATTAACACAGTGATATTTTCACAGCTAGATTCTCCTACAAAAGAAAACACCATGTAGCATCATGAGACCAGGACCACATCAGCTTTGCTTTATACACCAACTGTAACTTCCAGCTTTATGGATGCTGCCTTTCAATAACCAACAAGCTTCTAGCCAGCGGAAAGCCACCATCAAGTATTTGATTACAGGCCCAGGCTTCATTTGAAATGTATTACATCTTCCTACACTGGAAAACAATATTCCAAAATGTCACTGCTGTGCACTGAAATGTATATCATATAAGCGACAGGGAACTGTGTCTCTTTTCTTCAAATTGCTCTTTTAGAATTCAAGAAACACTGCGCTTTTAGAATAGAGGCAAATTGGTATTATGGAAAATAAGGGAGATTTGAAGCATACAATACATATTTGGTTATATTTTTTGTGTCGTGGAGTCTTTTTAATTCAACTTAGTAACTTAGGAGTCCGTTTTCCTTTCCTCACTCGATATAGGCAACATCTTGTACATACTGCACCTGTAATAGTTTTTTTAACAGATCTTTCATTGAATACATATGGTCTTCATGTGTGCTTTATTATAATTATTATGGTTATAATTATCATAATTAATAATCATTTAATCTGTTTTGGGATTTATTCAATATTAAGCATGGTTTAAATTCAAGTACCACATGACACATGTGAGTGAAGATCACAGATCTCCAGTCTTACTATCACTTTCACTGGACTCTGCTCTCCTTTTGCGCTCATGTGGGATCCACTCCATACCTTTCAATGCGGGCTTCACAAGATTCCTTCTCAATTACAGAGGCAGAGACAGGTGAGAATTATCTTGAATATTGAACTATTAGCATTTACAGAGGTAAATTGCACATTAGACTTAAACTATGGGACAGGAAACTTTAAAACTCAATATAGAGGAAACACAGCCAATTTAAAAAAAACACACGTATTCACTCCTCATTACAGTCTTATAAAGTATATGCAGAGGGACACCAGAGCATATTCCACATGTGTAGTCCCAACAGTACTACTGCCTTTGCTAATAATAAAGATTGTTATTGGAGCCTTTTCTTTATAATTTGAAGACTTATTATGACATTTATGTTTGTTATTTAGGAACAAATTAATTATTCTCAGGAGAAGAGTGTACTACCATATTTTAGTGCCTTGTATCTCTATCTGTCCCAGGATTTACCATCAAAATGAAGCTACTGGCTTTACACAGCCATGTAAAATTAATAAAACAACTCACCCATCCACTCAACTAGTAATGATCAGTAGGGTTATATCAGGTTGGTTTCCTTTATTGCAACAGTATTGCAGCATTGAAGTTTGTCCAATGTGACATTATTGTGGCATCAATATGTGCTTTAAGAAAGTTAAGTGGTAGGATAACCTTTCTGCTGTTACTTTTCACTGTATGGTTTGCCCAGGCAGACAAATACAAATGACTGTTTCTAAAAATAATAACAGACCACTGCTTAAAAATATAAATACATTCAAAATGTGGTGCTCAGCAGAGAAGTAGGGATGAGACCCAGTTAGTGCAGGGCTGTAAAGGATGAGGAGAGATTTGACAATACGTATCAAAACCCCTGGGATAAAGAAATCAAATATATTTTACTCCAGAAGAAAGGCGAGGCGTAGTCTCTGCTCTCGACTGGAATCATGTTTATCCAACTAATTTAATAATCACACCATTTCTCCAGTCCAGGATCATCAGATACCTGCTGGTTCCCACTGTGTTCCCGAAGCATATTTAATTCCTATTTTAAAACGCTCCAACTAAGGCCAATACTTCACAGACCTGTCATAGAAGAATCCCGCTTGTCTTCTTGCTTTGAAGTTTATGTCACACATCATAAAAGTACAGTCAGGCTTCAGTTCCCTCCTCAGTTAAAAATCTGATAGATTTTCTTTTTTTTTTTTTTTTTTTTTTTAGAAAAAAATGTTACAAGAAATCTTACTCTTCTCACCTCACCAAAGAAATTCCCAGAGGTCTAATACCAATTGAAAATATTAACTATTTTCTAGTGTAGTGTAATTTATTTAATTAGTAAAAACAAAATCATGTTTTCCTTTAGTGTCGTTTTAGGTTTTTAAGTTACAGTACATATCTTATCAATCAGGAACAGTAATATTGTTACAAAAGCCAGACATTTTATTTAATAAAGAGAAATACATGACACAAACACACTTCTAGGCTTTACCAGCAGGAGGAGTGAAGCCTTTTATATCATCCCAAAGGTACATCTTTTTATCACACTGTCTGGCCAATCCATTACATATCTGACCATGTTGTTAACTAAAAAACAAACTAATAAAAAGCAAGTCAATCAAAATCTGCCAAGTATTTTATAAATAAAAATCAGCTTAACATTTGCTGCAATAATGCATCAAATTCAGTGTCTCCACTGTGCCATTCCAGTGGCAGCAGATTTCATTTCTCCATTGTGTGCATTTCAGCAGTAAGAAAGAAAGAGTGCTTATCTTATCTTTAATCTTGGTTTCTTTCCCCTGTATAAAACGATGCACACAAAATGTCCCCTTAACACTAGCTGTCACATTAGAAAGGTAATAACCAGCACTCTGTCAGACCAAAATAATAATAACAAAAAATAAATCTTCTGAATAAATACATTGTGTTTTGGTATGGTGTTTTGTTAAAACTGAATGTATCTAAGGAGGTTTCATGTGGTATTTTTAAGGATGCGACAGATAACGCATACTGTACTGATGCTATACCAGCTAACTAGTTAAATAACCAACTGATTGATCAGAAAGTCAGGGATTCAGGTGAGATGCTGCCTTTCCAGTTAAGAGCAATGGTTTTGGACTTTTGGTACTGATGTAAAACTCAAACATTACTGAACAATTTTAAACTGAAAATGATGATCAGGCTGTATGAAAATGACCCCATCTGAAAATATTTCTCCCCATATATGGACACATTTTTGTTTTCATGTTTTATATTATGAAAATATCCAGTGTCCACATATTTATTTGAATCACTGTGTGTCAATGTGTTCTAGATATTAAGAGATATTTAGCATGATAAAACAAGAGAATAACAGTAATCTGAGCCAACCAAATCATGTCAGGGAAATCTAGTCCTTTGTTTTTGTCAGTGTAAAATATGTTACCCATATTTCTTTCACACAGGCAAAGTCATGTAAGTGCTCACATTTGTTTTGTTGTCACAGATAAGCATCTCAGCTGGGATTCCCTCTTGTTCAGATACTTAAGGTTTCTTCTTCAAAACATCATTACTCCCTGTAATGTATTGCTATTTATAAGACAAGCGCTTTCCCCCTAGTACTCAAAACTGCAATTTCGAAACCTGACCCCGTGAACTGATTTTAATTTCACGTTTGACAAGCTCAGCTGCTCAGAAGCTTTTCTGCTCAGAAGTATATCACACAAAGCCAACTTTATAGAGGTGCAAATTAGAGTTAATTTGCTTGATCTTAGCCTCCCAGGATCAGATGGTGTTCAGCACTCATAAACAAGACATGTTCATGACTGGAAAAGAAGTGGTAAATGAGAATGAAGTACGAATGACTCTGCTATATATGTATCACATTCTTATATAATTGTGTTACATGAATCAACTAATCAACTAAGAGTATGCAAAAAACAAACAAACCTTAGCACAGGTAAGTTATAGAATCTCTTTGGAGAGTAGAGATTTGATAAAGTAGGGCTTGTTTCAATTCCCCCCTGGTGTCAAGTTGAAAGTCAACTATAATCACTCTCCCTTTGTCCCAAAAGTGCAAGACGTAAAAATGAACTCCCTAACTCTTTCAACATTTATTCTATTGGCAGACTGTGCTACCAGTTAAGGGCAACGGATATATATTTTCCATCAGAGAAAGTAGGATTTACCTTGCTCAGCCATGCCATTACCTCTACATGTATTTTTTCCCAAGCCTTTACCTAATTCAAATAATAAACTCCTGCCTCGGATGATAGACTCCATTACATTGATCCATCTGAAACCAAATGTGTAACTTTCAGAGAATGGATATAGAGGAAATCAAATTGAAAATATGAGGGTTTCCAATTTTATGTACCAAACAAACTGACACTGCATTTGTTCCATATTGTGCATGATTAAGAAAATAAAGGTTTGTATTTTTTATTTGTTAAAAACAGGTGTTATATGTGCTTTTAATTCTTCCTTTATCAGAAACCTCCTGATGTATTCATACCCTTGATGATTTAAATGTGATGTAGCCTGAACATGCAGG